>NC_073302.1:253855723-254155723 GCF_027595985.1 Sorex araneus | reverse complement strand
AAACATTTTCTCTCTGTAGAGGACAATTTAAATTTGAACAGTTTAACACAAGATAACTCAAATAAAGTCAAAATATCAATTCGTTATTTATATTTTGTTTTTACAAAATATTTTGTGATTTGTGTACTTAAAATACTCATTGTTCATGTAAATATAAGTGAATTTCAGGAATAAATATTTGATTTCTTTATCTCAAGAGTAAATAACCAGGCAAGTTTTTCAGTTTTTTTTTTTTTGAGGGGTGATGGTTTGTTTTATTTAGTATTGTCTTGTTTGGTTTTGTTTGGGTACCATGGTACTCAGGGATTACTCCTGATTCTATGCTCAGAGATTACTCCTGGTGGTGCTGGGGACCATATACTATTTCAGGCAACTGTTTGTAAGGCAAGAATCTTTCCTCCATTACTTTGTCTCTGACTCCATAAAACCCATTGAGTTTTTAATTTGCTTTATTAAAATATAATGCCAAAATATTTAGTTAGAATGTTTAAATGATAATAAAAACTTCTTAGATCTATTTGGAAAGATTTAACAAATTAATAAGAACACAGGAACCTACTGCTCTGTGGCACTGGTTGTCTTCTTTAATAATAAACCACTCTGGTTTATTTACATGCCTTTTGTCATTATTTAAATATGCTGAATTTATATTAATAAAACAGTTGGAATTGTGGAAAGCTAAGATATATACCAATTGGTATATTTTTCCGGGCCTGTCCAATGTCCAATTTGTAGTTATTTGTATATATATGGATAGTGAGCATTTTCCTTACCCTATCTCTGTAAGTAAATAAATACTATTTTAATCAAATTAAAATTTTAAAAATATTTTTGGAATATTTATAGTCATAAAATCACTATGACTATAATGATTAGACGCATTAAGGTAAATTGACAATTCAGAACTAGAAAGTCAAATATCTTATGTTTTAAAAATTTCTATTGTTTTATAATCCACACCGCAAATATTGTTATCTTTTGTGGAAAACATTTTTTTTTTATTGTTTTTGGGCCTCACTTGCAGTAATTACTCCTACCTCTACACTCAGGTATCACTCCTGGAAGATTTGAGGGACCATACAGGATGTATGGGACCATACTGGAGTCATTCCAGGCAGACTGTATGCAAAGCAAACACACTAAGTGCTATAGTACGCTCAGGAACCCTGAGGTAAACTCAAATGTATCCAGAGTTATTCAGATTCTCATCACTTCACTGATAGCAGTTTCATCTTGGATCAGGACATCTTCATTTCTCACATAAATTATTTTAACAGGAAACTACAGGGTTAGTTTCTTCTTATTATATCTGGCCCCGATTCAATTTTATTCACCTAATATTGAATACACATTCATAAATTTGTACTACATGATAAACTTCTGAATGAAACAAAACAATTACATCTTTTCTCTATCTAATATAATTAAAACCTAAATTAATTTCCAGACTCTAAATGGCATTTGCTCTTTGATACCAGTCTGTCTTTATTTCTGGACATAAATTTTTTTTTCATTATGACCTGTATAACTTATCGAAGTTAGTATGGCAATATCATCAGCAGTTTAATGCAACATTCATTCCATATTTTAGTTTCCATAGGTGACAAGTAAAGTCATTACCTAGTGGGGGCATTTTCAGGAGGCCAAATGGCTACAATCTCCATGTTAACTAGGGTAGCAGCCTCATTTTATTTTGAGTTGATTAAAACCTCAGCTAATTGTTGGCAGAAATTAATTCCTCATTAATTAGTCCTCTTTGCTTAATGCCATACTGTTAATCAAAGGCAGATCTCTTTTCTCAGTTGGCTGACCACTGGAGGTACCCACAATTTTTCGGTACATGAGTTTCTCAAAAATAGCTACAGTTTTTCACTGAAGCCACTCAGAGATAGTCCTCTAGAAAGACAAATATTCCAACTTCAAAAACTAAATTACATGAGAATCAATTATCAATTATACTCACCACATTTCAAATGATCAATAGCCATACATGCCTAATAACTTCTGTAATGGACAGCACAGTTATTAAATAATTTTATCATTACAGAAAGTACTATTGAACAGCCATGACTTTATAGTATTTGAGTTATTTTTCCTTCATGTCAAGTTTTGGACTTCCATACAAAATGAACTGTGTTAATTATCTTTGTATTTTCAACACTAACTTTAATACAAAGAGTTTAGTCAATTTCCCTGACAAGATAGTTGAGTGAATAGATTTTTAAAGGATGGAAGAAAGCTCAGTCACAGGCCAATAAGAAGGTTATCTTATATAATGGATTGAATTATTTAATCAATATATGTATCTTAATCATTTTTGTATATTACCTGTTTTATTACTTCAAGAAATGAATTGTGTTAAGAAATTATGAGCCATCATTAATCTTGTTTCAGGAACCAAAAACAAATCATTACAAATATTGCTCAGTGTATAAACAGAGGACCGTGAATAATATTAATTCCTAAACGATAAAATGCCACTGTTCTCTTTTAAGAGACTACTGTGATGCGGTAGACTGTCAGATCTCAATAGTACTAAACTTGTCTTATTTTTTTATTCCCCTTCAAATTCATTATAAAATCAGTTAGATTTCACTGTTCACAGATAGATTAAGACAAAAAAATCTTTCCTTCATTTTGTGGGTATTAATTTCTTCCTTATAAATAACCTGTAATATAAGAGTGTGTTGAAAGACTATATTAAATTTGAAAAAAATGTACAGGATAAGACAAGATACACGACTGAAAAAGTGTTTAACAAGTAAATAATGCAAATCATATATATATACATATATATCTAACTACTAATTAAATGTCAATTGAATTCTAAATTATTTATCAGTGCAAATTATAAATATGCACTGTGGTTTTGTATTTTATTATTTGATTTACCAGTTATATGTCTATGAACTTAATTATAAATTAGTATAAACTTAATTTAGTATTTCTATTCATTTGATTAAAAAAGTTCCTATTTAAATGTGTCTGATATCTAAAGTTTCAAATAATGAGAACATTTGAATAAATTTTCTTAGATCCACATAAAAACAAAATAAGACAACGAGCATATGGTAAAATAAATGCAGTTAAAAATTGGGAGAATTTTTTGGAAATAAATATGACATGTGATGATAATTATGGCTGGATAAAATGACGCACCTGGTTTCACATATTTTTAAATGAAGCTCCAAAACTTTTCTATATGACTTATAGACTATAAAGAAACCTGGTATTTATGTATAGTTATGTATATTTAAATTTAAATGTGGTTCTTTAAGGATCTAAGAAGATTAATGAAGATTAATGATGGTGACTAAAATTTTACATTTTTAAAATAAAGGTCATATTCTGAAAGTTTTAATCTTTGAGAATAAAGTTAAAATTTCATATGATGTTTGTGTAATATGGAAAATGATTTAGACATAAGGGTAATGAGATAGCTTTAAGGTGTAGAGCACATTCTTTGAATAAACAAGTCACTGGGTTCAATATAGAGGTTTTTCATTTTAATGCACAAGCATATAAAATGTCCTCAATTATACCCATCAAACTGATAAATGAATGATTTATTTTTTTTTGGGGGGGGATATCTCACCTTGGACAGTACTCTGGAGATTTTCTAGACACACAGTGCTCAAAAACCACTCTGGGGAGAACTCAGGGAATTCTTAAATGTCAGGGATTGAACCCGGGGTTCCCATATGAAAGAGTAGTGTTCAGCATCTCCAGCTCAATCAATGATTTCTTTATATTTTTATTTCATTGTGTTTTGACTTTTGGTTCACAGCCACATCCAGCGATGCTCAGAGTGGTGCTCAGGGCTTACACCTTGTTCTGTGCTCAGGGATCACAACTCTCAGCGCTTAAGGGATCATAAGAGGTGCCTGAGATTGAATCTGGGTGGGTTGTGTGCAAAACAATTGCCCTATCCATTCTAGTTTCTGCCCAGCCCCCTCAATCAATGATTCATGGAAATCAGTTTCTCAAAATATATGATATACAATTAACCAATTTTTTATGAATGTTTCAGCAGCAACACTTTAATGATAGAAAAATGAGGATTATTTTGCTGTTAGGTAATTCTTCATGCTCAAAAGATCTGTGCAGAAACTTCTATTTTCTTAAAAGAAATTTGAGAAATTGTTGTTCCTTTATGTTAGAAAAATGAAATCAGACATATATATTAGATATCATTTTACTTGGAGTCATTTTCTGCTGTTGCACTTCTCTTCTGAGCTGATCTAATTCTGATCTAATTGTAGATATCCTTTGAAATCAATGGGAGGTTGGCAGTTATGTTAGATGAGAGTTATCATGGCATATGACTAGAAATAGGTCTTTTTGTCATTTTCAAATGTTTTATTTTGTTACCTAATGGAGGGACTGGAGGGATAGCACAGCACGCAAGGCATTTGCCTTGCATGTGGCCGACCAGGGTTTGATACCTTCGTACCTCTTGGAGAGAGCGAATCGATGTACAACAGGATGATAGTGCTACAGTGCAGTGCTACATAAGGAGAAAAAGTCAAGAAGCAAATGCCTTTAATCTTTTAAAATATCTTCAAGCTATTGCATTTTAAATTAGATCAATTAGATTTCATTAGATCAATGACATGCTGAATACAATTTAAATGATTTTATTACCTCATAATTTTAGGGGGTGGTGGGAAGTGGTGACTGTATTCTGCTCTGTTCAAGGTATTGCAGTGTTGGGGACTGAATCACAGTTGGCCACATGAGACATGTATTTAAACCCTTATATTTAAAATCTTTGACTCCATGATTTTAATTTCTAATATGCATTCAATACTAGGTTTTTCATTGTTTATCTTGCAATGTTTATCAATAGTTCAATATACATTCCATGTTAATGTGTATTAATTTTCATATTTTATGTCTAGCACTTAGAGCATTTAGCACATGTTACTGGTGCCCGCTTGAGCAAATCGATGAACAGTGGGATGACAGTGATAGTGATACAATGAATATTCCCCAGAAAAATCTTCAGAAACACACAAAATCTTAAATATTTATTAATTTCTAAAACCTGCATTTCTAGTGAATAAATATAACATGTATTTAATAAGAAAATTTGCTGCTGATTGTCCAAAAGATAATAGAATGTATGAAGATGTCAAGGAAAGTTTTCTAATCACCTTTTGTTTATAAGAAGCAGATATTATCCTGGGTATCATATTTTTCAATCAGATTAGGTATCCCAATGCTAAAATTATTCCCAGAGTAGCGGGCAATGTGAAAATATTTGCTAGAAAAACTGGAAACCAAGGTTATTATGTAAATATCAAAATACATGTCAAAGGTGCTTAAATTGTCTGAGTTATTTATGCAGTGTACATTAATATTGCATTATGAGATTATTCAATGAAACTACTATATCTTAAAACTAAAAGGATCATCTAGGAGAAACATAGGATTTGTAGTCCATGTGTTAAATTATTCCCTTATTCTTTGTTCTGTAATTTATGTTAGCTGACTATTTTAACATTTAATCACTGTCACTGTCACTGTCATGCTATTGTTCATTGATTTGCTCGAGCGGGCACCAGTAACGTCTCCATTGTGAGACTTGTTGTAACTGTTTTTGACATATCAAACATGCCACAGGTAGCTTGCCAGGCTCTGCCGTGCAGGCCGGATACTCTCGGTAGTTTACCAAGCTCTCTGAGAGGGACGGAAGAATAGAACCCAGCTGGGCCATTTGCAAGGCAAATGCCCTACCCTCTGTGCTATCACTCCAAACTTTAAAAATTACGTGTAAACTTTCATGTATTTATTTATTTTTATTTCTTTTCTTGGTTTGCTTTTGAGCCACACCCAGCAGCATGGCTCATGGATCACGCTTTGTCTACACTCGGGTCACTCCAGGCAGAGGCAGGGGACCATATATGATGACAAGGATCAAACCTAGGTCATCCCTCTGCAAGGTAACTGCCCTACCATGGTTTAATATTCAAGCCCCATAAGCTTTTCTTTTTATGACTATGTAATAGATGTATTCTTTTACTTATTGAGTCAACGTGAGATACACGGTTACAAAACTGTTCATGATCAGGGTCAGTCATACAATGTTTCACAACCATCCCTCCAGCAGTGTCCATTTCCCACTACCAATGACCCCAGTTTCCTTTCCTCTACCCCCATTCCCTCTCTATGGCTCTATGGCAGGCACTATCCTTCTCTCTCTCTCTCTCTCTCTCTCTCTCTCTCTCTCTCTCTCTCTCTCTCTCTCTCTCTCTGTCTCTCCCCCAGCCCCCCTCCTCTTTCTCCCTCTCTCCCTCTCTTTCTCTTTCCTTTTGGCCATTATGGTTTGCAATACAGACATTCAGAAGATAGGATGTTTGTTCCTTTACCTACTTTCAGCATGCAGTTCTTATCTAGAGTGATCATTTTCCGTGAGAAGGGACTACTGTGATAATAGTTTTTTAAAATATATTTTGCCTTAAATATTTACACATTTCTACTTCTAACTTTGTCAAATATAATCTTATCTCTTGGTAGATATTAAAAGTTATTTTATATTTCATGCTTTGTTTCTTAGAACATATTTATAAACTGCTATGATTTCAAAGTTGTTTCTTTTAATAGTACCTAAGAACAACTGGGTTGGGGGTGAACCTACTATGATTCTTTATTTTATTCTAGACCATCATATTCAAATAGAACAACCTGTAATTGGAACTTTGAAATGTGTACTCTACAATATTGTCACATTAGTAACATATTACTAAGGAACACCTGACTTACGCAAATTGCACAATAGAATTTTTAATATTATTTAATTTAATTAATTTAACTTGTAACATACTGGTTAAACATGTGAAGCAGTACATTTTGAGATCTTGATTTGGTTTAATTTTTTTTCTGCAAAGCTATAGTTTCTTACACAGTTTTCAAGTTCGGTTCTCCCAGGCAATTTCCTAAAATAATATGATATTAATTCCTGAAATAATTGAGATTGATTGGGAAGATAGCTCAATGAACTGGAGCATATGCTTTATATATAGGAAGACTGAATATTGACATTGTATGATTCCAAAGTACTGCTAAAAATGACCCACAGACTGAGCCAGGAGGAGACCCTGAGTGGTGATATGTAGGATAACCCAGCCTCTGATAGTTTAGGTTCATTGGGAAACTCCTGTCACAGTGCTCCCATTCCTCTCTGTTTATTTGTAACTTCTTTCTTTGTGGTCTGTTGACTTGTAAATATTGTTTTTTTTCTTCTCCTTGAGTCCTTTGCATAGTTTATTCAGAGCCATGTCCTTTTGTATGGACATAGGAAAACTTAGCAAATGTTATGCTTTTGTAACCTGGGAGTCATTTTACTCTATATGGTATTTTTCTCCTGGGCATCTGTTCTCTCGACCTAAGCCTCAGCTGCCCTTACTTCCTAGCACCCCCAAAAGTAGGGTCCCAATGAGGGACGAGACAAACCCAGGGCAAGCGGTGAGTTGTGTGCTACCCTGGCATCGAGATGGGCCTGGTCAAAGTGCCTAATGCTTAGCTTTAAGTTAAGAGCTTGGTCATGGACAAATGCTGTCATGATCCAAACAGTGATAACTAGATTCGGACCCTGCTAGGGTTAGGAATGATTAATCTGGCCTGAGTGCTGTAGTCTGAGTCTGTGACAAGATGTTGCCAGGAGAGCTGCCTTGCAAGCCTCAATGTATCTCTTGCTATGTCCATACAAAAATAACTAGTATTAAGATGGACTGGAGTGATAGCACAGTGGTAGGGCATTCACCTTTCACGCCGCCTACCTGTGTTTGATTCCTCCGCCCCTCTCGGAGAGCCTGGCAAGCTACCGAGAGTATCGCGCCTGCACAGCAGAGCCTGGCAAGCTACTCATGGCGTATTGGATATGCCAAAAACAGTAACAATAAGTCTCACAATGAGAGACTTTACTGGTGCCACTTGAACAAATTGATGAGCAAAGGGATGACAGTGACAGTGAAGATCTGAATAAGTTCTTGGACTAGGGAAAGGAGAAAAACCTTAAGAGGTATTTTGCCTGCTGGCAGTCAGGAAGGGCTTTGGAATGCCAGGCCCTCAGGAAGGGATTTCTTATGTTGATTTTGCTACCTGACTTCGTAGCCTAGAGGGCAAGGTGAGGAGAGACAAGGAGGGGGAAACACTACTGGAGGAGAGAGAATCCAGAGCTGCAGTAGATCCAGAGAGAGGACAGAGCTAGGAGTGCAAGAGATGAGAAAGATGGAAGATTGAATAAACGGTAACTAATCAGCAACCAGCTTGGTCCTCGTTCTTCCTTAGCCTGTCCTTGACCACCAGCCGTCCTGATCCAACCCATACACAGAGGTTCCAGAGCACTGAATTCGGGCGGTGAGACAGAGCCGCCTGTAGAGCCCAGAACAAATGTCCTTCAGTGTGCATTAGTTTTTTTACAGTGCTACATGCCAATTCCCTGTAAAAAACAAGAGTATGTGGGAAGATATTTATAATTCTATGAGATATCTAAGTCTCAAAGTCCTCTGTATAGTAAATGTGATAAATAAAGCTCTGTGCATACAGTTTCACTTATCTTAATAAATCTTAATAAATCTTATCTTAATAAATTTTTGTGACTTTTCCGATAAACTGAGCTAATCTTTAAAAAAATAGCAATCTATAGCTAATAAGGTGCTAGAAATTACGTTGATGTATATATATAAAAGTATTATTCATACTAGAACTGCAATCAGATCATTTGCTAGCAAAAAGAAATATCAACTACACACAGAAAATAATGAAGTGCTTTGCTGTAAATTTCAGGAAATTAAGATAAATTAGCATTGATTTTTTAAAAAAAATTGTACATATAGTTTATTCTATGCAATTGATGAAACTGGTGATGTTTTTGTTTTTCTACTGTTCATGAAAATAAAATACTTAAAAAAGAGGCTCTAGATTCATTCATCATTGATTTTTTATAACATGGATGATTTCTGTCTAGGCCTTCTATGTAGGAGAGCTTGGGATATCTGTTTATGTTCATGTGTACTTAGCACTCCAGTTTCTTGCTACATTCCATATTGTGAAGTTAGGTTCAATGTGATGTGTCAATTACTCCTGTCAAGTAAAATAGGGTGTGGGTCTGAATGGGATACAATGGAAGGGCATCCTGTCTAGGGTTGTTTCTTAGCTTCACCTTATGCTTCCACCCTCATCTTAACTCAGACACTCACAATCTTTAAAAGAAATAAGCAGAATGAAAATATGAGTGAATGGATGATTAGTTCCAAATAGTTTATTATTATAATTGTTTTGGGCTTCATAAGTTTGTTAAAAGCATTATGATTTCTTGTTCTTACATATCTTAACTAGAACCTGAAATATACCTTAGTTTGCTAAAATACCCATTTCCAAGACCCTGCCGACAATCTTAAATGATGAATTTTTTTAATGTTAAACATTGCTAAATAAATTGTGATAGACAAATATAATGAGATATAAGATAGACATGTAAGAAGGGATACTTTTTTCTATTCTACCGATTGTCTAGTTCAAAGTGGTCACTGAAAGTTATTGGGCCAATAAATGTTTTATAAAATTTAATGGAAGGCATGTTTTTCATGTCCATGATAACAGAAGGGAAAAACAAACAAAACATTGAAACAATCAGATTGCAAGAAAACATTTTCTTAAATTTTGGATTACGAGAAATACAAACAAAGAAATAAATACAAATATCAATAACAGATAGGGCAGGCAGTTGATGGAGATAATAAAACCAGTAGTGAGATCTACAATGGGTCTTTAGTGGCTCAAGGCACAAAATAGGATTTTCCTCTCCTGACTAAATCTAACTAAATACACTCTGCACGCTACTCTTCAGAGCCGTCCTTGTAGTAGCAAATCACTTTATTTCATCTATTCTCATAGCTGAGTAGTAGTTCACTGTGTAAATATACCATAGTTTCTTTATCCAGTCTTCTATTCTTGGATTGTTTAAATATTTGGAATTTATGAGTCATGTGATACCAATTCCTAGTTTTTGAGAAGTGTCTTCTAGTTTTCCAAAAGGTTTAAGCCACTTGATTTTCTCAATGGCAGTAATGAGGTTTTCTTTTCTCCCACATCCATGCTAACACTGAATGACTCTGTTCTTTGTTATTTGTGCTAATTTTACTGGTGTGAGATGATATTTCATCATTGTTTTAATTTATTTTTATCAGATGATAAGTGATACAAAACATTTTTCACAAAATATGTCTTCCTTTTGAGACCTTAGAGTATTTTATTTTCAGCTGTGAAGTAAGGCATTAGAAGACAATGCTATTTATAAAGCTAAATAAAATTTTTTTTACAGATTTTTGTATTTTAAGGTGACAAATCAATTTATAATGAAGGTTTAGAATATAAGTAAAAATGACTAAATTTAATGAGCCCAGGATTATATCTCTTTATATTTTAATTAGTATGTGTCATTGATTTTAAATTGTCATAAATAATCACATGCATATTGGTAGGGAATAAAACAGAAATCTTTTTTTATTTTTCTTGTCAATGAATATATACAATATATATATAATGAATATATACAATATATACAATGAATATATATAATTATACAATGAATAATACAATATATACAATGAATATATACAATTAATTCTGGAAGTCAAAAGATGTCAGGACAGTTTAAAATTAATGAAATGAAATACCATTGCATACAAACTCAAAGGACTCAATATATACTATATGAATTGAGAAATATTAGTCTGGAAAAAATTTACTAATTCAATGTCTATTCTGTTTTTAAATAGAATATAATAGAATGCATAGTTACTCATCTGCAGGAAAAAGCTTCAATAAGACAGAATCATTTTGATTACTCAAGAAAGAAGAACACAAAGAAATATTTGTTTTTTAATGGAATGGAAATCACTTATGTTTCAGAGGTTAAGAGGAATTAAATAAAATTGTATGACTTGATATGGAAGGACATGAACAAGGAGTTGCACAAATATGTTTTAAAGTGCAAGAGATTTGTATAGAATCTGCATTTTCTTTAATGACTGACAATCAGCAATTGTGTATCTATGACTTTTTGTCTAAGAATAGTGAGTGGCTGATAATTGTAGGCTACATACAGAGTAGGGAAAAATTGATGTTAATAAACATAACTTACATGTCCATAAGCACTTTTAAGTAGAGGCATAGTGATAAAAAATTTGAGTCACAAAGAAGATTTGAGCGTAATAATGATTGTTTAAGAAGCACATCAGACTCATCTTTGTGGCATCCAAAGCATTATGAGAGGACTAAGTGTCCCACACATTTTTCTCTATACATGAAAGAGTTATGAACTCTTCAGATAACTGCTGTTTAATAACATTTTTATTGATGATTCTCTCATAAAACTCATAAATACTTGAATGAATTTCATACAGTGATTGTATAAAATGGAATAAAATATCATTAACAATGCACATTTTATAAATAATTCAATGGAAATATGTTAATATAATATCACTCACCAAAAGTATTGTATGATATTTAATGAGCAAAAGCAGAATTTGATGGTGATGCATATCACTGAAAAGAAAATTCCAGTAGATTTTGTATCCTAATTAATGATATCTGACTCTAAAAAATGCTCAGTAATAATCAAAGCACAGTTTCAAACACAGTGACCTTGAAAAAATAATCTTTAAAAATAACCTTATTTTAATTTTCACAAATAACGTTTTGACTGGGAAGATAACATTAAGGACATGAGCACGTACTTGGTATACATAGGGACCCAGATTTGATTGCCAGCTTGGCATGCCTTCTCAGTGCCACCAGACATAACCCTGAGAGCCCAAAACCCTATAGGGTATCTACGGACTCATGAAAAAAAAATGAGATGACTTGAGGAGACATGCAAATGAGGTCAAAGCCGAATAATGATGTTTACACTAGTATTGGAAAAATGAGTATTTTGACTGGCTAAAGTAGTTATTTTGAAGTAGTTTCTGATATAACCTTACTCATCATATATGAAATATATGATGAGTAATTGAAATAATAACATGATATTTGTATTAGTTAGCATAAAATTAGTAGTCAAATTGATGTGCTTTAATATTCTACCAAAATAAATGAAAATATGGATGAATGACTAGTGGTGGAGGGTCTTTGGCACTTTCTTGGCATCTCCCATGACACTGTGCATCAAAACTATAAAATCCAATAAGGTGCAACTATGTTACCTTAACTATGATGATATAAAAATATGAGGGAAAAACAACTGGGTGAAATTTTATTTCAATCCAAACAGTAACTTTTGGTAATCAACAATGAGTTTTTCAGTGTGGATACTCTTGTTGGTATATATAATCTGTAGCATTGTAGCACTGTCATAACATTGTCCTCCCATTGTTCATTGATTTGCTTGAGTGGGCAACAGTAATGTCTATATTGTGAGACTTGTATCATGTATAAAAATATTCCTATGAAAACTATAATCTTATGACCATGTCACAGAGTCTATAAAGCATCTTATTGTCAGTAGGTTATTATAATTTTGATTACTTCTAATATATGACAGTGGTATATAGGTAACACTACCTATTTAAGACAGAAAGAAAAATACCAGTAATAGAATGGAAAGCCTAGCATAAGCAAGGCTATCTCTGTCCTATTGAGTCACTTCTCCAGCATTAACACATATCCAAAATTTGTGAAAAATTAGACATGGAAATAAAATTTATTATATATGGTATCAATAAAATTACTTTTCAAATAAATATCCAAACAGTTGAAATCTAGTTTTGTTAATTTTTTCATCCACTTTACTTCTACTGGTGACATTAGTTGATGTTTATAACTGCTAGAAATGGTTGTCTTCAATCTTCATAACATTTTCAGCCAACTGATAATATAACAGTCTGTAATACTATGTTGGTAATTTATAAACAAACAGACACAAGGTAATTACACAAACAAGAGAAAAGCAGTGCTTCTTAAGTGAACTGAAAATATAAAACAAAACAACAAAAAGTAAGTAGGTTGACAACATGGAAAAAATGCACACGAGAAGCTTGCAGTACTATACAGCATTCATTATGTCAGAAATGTGCTTTAAAAGAGTCACCACGAAATCTTAATTGTGTGAAGATATGCTATATACACTGTTGGCAAAACATTTACTAATTAAAATGTAGCAGTAGATGGAAAAATTGTCAAGTGCAAGCAAAAGCCTAACGAAGGGATATAGAAAATTGGAATTGATGCATGGCCTCCTCAACGCAGAATAAATATTGAATTGACCTTAATGTTATAAGCATCTGGTAATTTTCCAGGAACAAATATAATCACTATAAACACAGAAAAATATCATTTGAAGTGAAGTTAAAGGCAACAGATATATTTTATAACTATTTCCTACAATTCTTACATGACCATAAATCTGGCATCAGGTCCAATATTCCTATCTTATTATGAATCTCATTTTAAACTTTTATAATTCACTAAGGAAAGCAAATCCAAAGACTCAGTTTTCTTTCTCTGCATTTCTTTAAAGCGTTATAAACAAATATCAAAGAACAAAAGGGTGAAGTAAATAGGATGGAAAAATAAGTAAAAAATTTATCTTAAAGGGTAAGATAATAGTTAGCTTGTCATTTTCCCTGTTCATTTATCTATGCACATATAAACATATTCAACATAATCTATGTGATAGTGCATGGAATAAAAAAAAAACAATAGCTTATCTAAATATATAGGTAAAATTAAAAGAAAATATATATTAAATAATTCAATGATAATATTAATATATTGTGTATATTTATACTAGACAAATTATTTTACATCTGCTTTCTTATATTTTTCATCTTGATATTTCATATGATTTTCTTCTACAAGTTAAAACAATGTACCATTGTACAGGAGAGAAAATAAAGTTTGTCGATATTAAGCAAACTATCCGAATTTCCAAACCTTGATTATATGTTGGGGATTTAAAATATGTCATTTACTTCAAAATTCTTGCTATGATATGATCTAATATCACCTTAATGTCATAACATATTCTAAGTGTTTTATTAACACTCACGGTGTTGTACTGGTTTCTTAAAATTAGCTTTTTTGGCAGGGGCAGTTTGGGGACCACATCCACCAGTGCTCAGCAACTCCTGACTGTGCTCAGGGGTGACACCTGTGGATTCTTTGGGTACCAAATGTACTGCAAACAATCGAACAATGTTCATCCATAGGGGAAGTTCCTTATCCTCGTTTCTTATCCCTATACTATCTCTCCAGAATCTGAATATGAAAACATACCACTCACAGTAGCACTGCACTATAGCATTGTCATCCCGTTGTTCATCGATCTGCTTGAGCGGACACTAGTAACATCTCCATTGTGAGACTTGTTACTGTTTTTGGCATATGGAATATGCCACAGGTAGTTTGTCAGGCTCTGCCATGTGGGCGAAATACTCTCAGTAGCTTGCCCGGCTCTCGGAGAGGTACAGAGGAATTGAACCCAGGTTGGTCACGTGCAAGGCACACGCCTTACCCTAGTTTGAATAATGGAGGCTTTCTCTCTGCAGCTTTGGGCACAAAAAACTTCAAATTAAATTTTAATGGGGCCTTTTCCACATTGGAGATGCCTGTATTCTCTCTTGATTATGTATCTTTCTTTTTTTCTCTCCACTCACATTTCTCTAAGTAAATTAATTTAATGAGCAGAAACAAATTAAATAGAAACAAAAAATATTTTACAAAGGATAAACAAAACAAAAATCTTGTTTTCTTATAAGGATATACAAAATTTATCAAATATTAGCTAATCTCAGAGGGGAAAAATAAGAAAATGTTAATAAAAAGATCAGGAGGAAATATGTGAAATTACAATTGATACAATACAAGTTAAAGCAACATAAGTTATTGCTATGGATATCTGTATACAATAAAATTGGAAAATAAAAGACATGAACAGACTTTTGCAATTTTGAAACTTCCAGAAATAAACAGGGAAGTAATAGAGACTGTAGTGAATATTGATTAAGCACAGATATCAAAAGCAGTAATCAAAAGTCCTCTGAAGAACAGAAGACCAGAACCAGATGACTTCACTCATGTATTCTTTCAAGCTATTGAATAGCATCTAATACCGACTTTTTTTTCATATTCCTCACATATTTCCAAGGTCAAAATAATCCTGATCAAAATCCAGAATAGGACAACATATATAAAAACAAAAAGAATTGATAATCATGAAACTATCAATGGAAAATTTTCAACAAAATCTTCGTAAATCAAATTTAGCAATACAGCAAAAGAATATAAATGACAAAGTGGGATTCATTATAGGAATATAAGTGTGGCTCGATACATATAGATCAGTTAATGTCATATAGCACAGCCATAAAATATAGACACACATACATATTATTCAAGAAAAGGAAATAGTTCAGAGATCTGGAGCACAGAACTGCCATGTAGAAGACCTTAGCCTAGTTCCACAAGGTCCCCCAAGCATCACTTGGTTTAATCATGGTGACCTCTGGCACTGCTGCAAGGACAAAACATCACTGTAAGCCTAAATAACACTGCATGTCAACCCTTAGTAAGCAACCATTTATCCCACACAAGTGGGTTTTGTGACCCTGAGGATGGCTCTAGTTATATTAAATACTGGTAAGGAGCCCTCTCGCTGAAAATAAATGAATATTATGACCATATCGAGTAACTCTGAAAAAACCATGAAACTATTGAACACACATTACAGTAAATACGAAATTAGTTAGAAAAAGAAGAAACATAGCTCAACAAAATAAAAGTTATATATGACAAACTCACAGCTCACAGCTCAATTGTAAAAAGTTGAAATTTTTTTCCCAAATCAATAAAAATATATCAATATCTGCTTGAACCACTATTTCTAGCATATATTTTGAAGGCATAGTTTCCAAGTCATAACAATAAAGTCTGCATAATATGTCACTACATATACTATATATACTTTATACTATATATACTTTATATATACAATTTCTTTATATGTATACTTTATATATATGTGTATATATACAGGCTGGAGCAATAGCACAGCGGGTAGGGCATTTGCCTTGCACGTGGCCAAACTGGGTTTGATTCCTCTGTCCCTCTTGGAGAGCACCTCAAGCTACTGAGAGTATCCCACCTGCATGGCAGAGCCTGGCAAGCTACCAGTGGCATATTCAATATGCCAAAAACAGTAACAATAAGTCTCAATGGAGATGTTACTGGTGCCCACTCAAACAAATCGATGAACAACAGAATGACAGTGCTACAGTGATATATCAATATATATATACATATATATTTATTCATATATATTTCTTCACATGTACATACTAAAGGCCGGCTCAAGGAATGACAGGAAATTATCTTTGCTATATCCCGCCCGCATGGCAAAGCCTGGCAGCTACCCATAGCATACTGGATATGACAAAAACAGTAACAATGACAGTCCTCATTCCTCTGACCCTGAAAGAGCCCCCCCATACGCCATCGGGCTGCACTAGCACATGACAGGAATGAATGGAGATGTTACTGGCGCACATTTGAACAAATTGATGAACAACAGATGACAGTGATATAGTCATATATATATTAAAATTGACTATATTTCTGTACGTCATTAGAGAAACAGACAGTGAAGAAAGCAATTCCATTTACAATCTGAGTAAAAATAAGTAGAACACTTGTATGTAAACTAAGAAAGTATAGGAACTCACACAGAAATCTATGGAATTTTTTTCTCTTTTCTTTTAATTTTTTGATCACATCTGGAGATGTGAAGGGGTTATATCTGGCTCAGAAATCCCTTCTGCTGGTACTCAGGCCCAGGAAGAACTGAAATTGATCCCAAATTGTCCGTTATGGAAAGAATGTGCTCTGTCAGTTGCATAACGTCTGTGTCCCTATAATACATTCTTAAAAAATAAGAGACCCAAACTTAAAAAAAATATATATTTGTTTCCTTAAATTGAAATAATAAATATTTTTAAATGACCCCATTTTATCTAAAGCAAATTACAGCTCAGTATTGTCCATACCAAACAAAACATCAATGATATTTTTCAAGAAAGCAGACCAAGAATTCCAAAATGTGTAGACCTCCAAAAATGACTGTGGATATCCAAAGTAATCCTGAGCAAAAAGAAAAAAATAGTGGGTTAAAATATTTTGAAATGAAATCATGCTACTTATACAAAGAGTGATCCAAAAAGTATTGACTAGAACTAAATAGACATACTGCCTAATGGAAAATAACTGAGAGTTCTACAGTAAAGGCACACATGGTCAGAGAAGCAAATGTCATATAACTAATAAAGAGAGAAGAATCTCTTCAATGAATGCAGTTTAGAAATCTTGACAGCAATTGCAATAAAAATTAATTTACAGCATATTTAACACAATGTACACAAATTATTCAAAATAATTTGAAGAGCTGGATTTATGATATATACGTGGTGTGTGTAAAATCAAAATTAAAATTATAAAAATACAGTATCCCGCCTGCACGGCAGAACCTGACAAACTACCTGTGGCATATTCGATATGCCAAAAACAGTAACAAGTCTAACTATGGAGATGTTACCTGTGCCCACTCGAGCAAATTGATGAACAATGGGATGACAGTGCTACAGTGCTACATTTAAAAATATTCAGTATACTCCTGGCCATCAGCTGCAGAGAAGTTTTTGAGTACTCAAGTTCAATAACAGAGAAACAAATACAAGAATAAGAAAATGATAGTAAGTTGACCTGCTGACAAGAGAGTACAAAGGGTTTAGGAGAGAGAAAGGGTAGAAAACAGAAGGGTGAGGTGAGCGAAAGGGTAGAAAACAGAAAGATGAAATCTGAAAAGCCTTTGCATTGAGGCCAATCCTGTGATGGGTTTGTCTCTGCTCTTTCTCCTGTAGAAGAGCCTATTGTGATTAAGTCCAGAACTTTGTCTCACAATGGCTGTGTTGTGTATGTAGCAGTTGGCATGGTTCAATTAACATCCTGACGAACGAAGGATGCTCTTTCCAACTTTTCCCCCGTTAATGATTCCTTGTTTTAAGAAACAAATATTGAAGGTGAAGAGAAGTCGAGGCTCCCAGACTCTAAGGTAACAGCCTTTTGACACCCGCCCTTTTCCCCCTTCTTATTTTTGTCTCCTGTTCTTAATTCACTGCTACGACCCTGCTTCAACTCTGTTCAACGTTGGTTGGTTCCAGCGATCCTTGAGCACAAGGGAGCACACTGATCTGAATCAAAATCCAAAACCAAAATCCAAATGTAGTTCAAAATAAACAGCTACAAACTCTCCAGTGAACTATGATGGTATTAGTACTTAGGGGTTGTAATCCTCTGTGTATCATATATTTTACAGGAAGGTTGTTATTCAAATTGTATGAAGACCTCTGCAACACAATAACACAAAACAACTCAGTGAAAAAAAATTAAATAAATAAGTGAATTTCACTTTCCAAAGAGTACATACTGACAAACAATAGGCATATAAAGCAAATATTTATCAGACTTACTTTTAGGAAACGGACATGCAAAACTACAAATAAGAATTACATCTCATAGCCAGCACAACGGCATACGTGCACTGACAATTCTGTGCAGCTAAAGGAACTCTAAAGCATTATTAGTGTACATTCAAGTTGATGAAATTTTTATTAAAAAACATTGATGTGTTCTTAAAATATAGAAATATATATATAGGCAACATGTTTTAGCATGTAACTCCTAGGAATTTATCTAAAGTGCACAAAAACACTGATTCAAAAAGATATATCTAGCATTATATTCTTAGGAACATTGTTTAAAATAAGCAAACCTTGAAAATAACCTGATTTCCATCCACAGGTGACTAGATAAAGATATTTTGGTATGTATACTGAATGAAATATGACTAAGTTATTAAAAAGAGATAAAATTTTGCTTTCACAGGCTTCCCTCCCCTGCGGACTGTCGGCCAAGTGCCCGGCACGCGGACCCCAAGCGCCGCTGCCATTCTGTCTTCCGGCAAAGGTCTGTGCCGCTCCCTCGACCCGCCCTTCCGGACCCAGCCTGCTCCGTGGCCCTGAGCACCCCACGCTTTGACGGCTGCCGGGTTGTGGGAAAGGGGCGTGGCATAATCAGCAGGGGGCGTGGTCTAAGAAAAGTGGGCGTGGCCTCACCACTAGTGGCCAAAGCTCACGTGGCGGCAGATAGTTTCCTCAACATCCTATCCAAGACTAACATCCTAGCTATTCGCAAGCAGTAGGACAATAAAACACAAGACTTCACATAAAAATTGAAGGAAACATCTCAGTAGGAGACCAGGTTCTACAAACGGCAAGTAAAAAGGCAACCACTATTAACTGAGCCTATCCACAATTCTTTTTCGCAACAAAAGGAAACAGGGATACTCATCTTCAAGGGCCCTCTTTCATACCACAACAACAACATGAAGAAACAGCGAAAATCGCCAGTGCAAGCAGAGGACGATCCAAGGAGTCTGGAAACCTCAAGGGGCGTTTCCTACAAACTTGACCTCTCTGATAAAGAATTCAGAGTTGAAATCCTCAACATGTTTAATGAACTCAATGCAAAGTTAGACAACTTCAAGGAAGACCTGGCAGAAACAATACAACAGACAGCCGACAAAATAAGGGAAGAAATGAGAGCAGAAATAAAAAACCTTCAAAAAGGAATGAAGGATTCCATACATGAAATCAAAAACTCTCTGGCTGCCCTCAACAATAGGATGACTGCAGCCGAAGACAGAATCAGTATGCTTGAAGATGAGCTGCAAGAGGCCTACAGGCAACAATAAACCATGGCAAGAGACCTCAAAATAGCTCTAGCCAGATTCAGAGTCCTAGGGGATGATTTCAAGAGGAGCAACATTAGAATCATTGGACTAACAGAACAACAGGGAACCAACCCCAACGAAAAAGACACAGTCAAACAAATCACTGCGGAAAACTTCCCACAGCTGGACAATGAGGGCATCCAGATTCAAGGTGCCCGAAGAGTGCCAGTTAAAGAGATCCTAATAGAAAAACCCCAAGACATATCATAGTTACAATGATGGACATTGTTCAGAGAGACACAATACTGCCAAGAAGGAAATTGCATACAAAGGAGCACCCCTTAGACTCACAACAGATCTATCAGAGGAAACCCTCCAAGCTCGAAGGCAATGGTGGGATATAGTGAAAAAACTCAATGAAATCAACGCTTCACCAAGAATACTTTATCTGGCTAAACTCTCATTCAAACTAGAAGGAATCATACACTACTTTGGGGATAAACAATAGCTCAGGAACTTCATAGACTCAAAACCGAACCTAAATGAAGCACTAAAGGGGCTATTGTAAGACAAGAACAACCCATAGAAGCACAACAAACCCTTGAACAAAGATGGCACAAAATCCCATAACAATAATCTCCCTTAATGTCAATGGTCTGAATTCACCAATTAAGAGACACAGACTGGCAAAATGGATTCAAAGACTGAACCCAACATTCTGTTGCCTGCAAGAAACACATCTGAATAGCCAGAACAAACACAGACTGAAAGTCAAAGGATGGAAAATAATCCTGCAAGCAAACAACTCCCTCAAGAAAGCTGGGGTGGCGTTACTAGTATTGGACAACATAGACTTCAGGTTGAAAAAGATTAGAAGGGATAGTGAAGGCCACGTTTTATTAATCACAGGATGTGTACATCAGGAAGAAATCACACTCCTAAATGTCTACGCACCCAGTGAGGGACCAGCTAAATACCTACAACAGCTGCTAAGAGACCTTAAGAAGGACATCTCGAGCAACACAATAGTAGTTGGAGACTTCAACAACACACTGTCTCCTCTGGACAGATCAAGAAGATTAAAACTCACCAAGGAAATACTGGCTTTGAAGGAAGAAATAGAAGAGAGAGGGCTAATAGATCTATACAGGGCTTTATATCCCCTAAAAAAGGAATACACATTCTTTTCCAGTGCACATGGAACATTTTCCAGAATAGACCATGCACTGGGCCACACAGCATACCTCAACAGGATCAACAAGATAGACATTGTACCAGCTATCTTTTCAGACCATGATGCACTGAAGATAAAACTTAATCGTGGAGATGCAGAGAACCAAATCAAACACCTGGAAATTAAATAGCTCGATATTGAACAATGAGTGGGTCAGGAAGGAAATCAAGGAAGAAATCAAAAGGTACCTAGAAACAAATGAGAATGAAGACACGAGCTACCAGAACCTGTGGGACGCAGCTAAAGCCGTTTTAAGGGGAAAATTTATAGCTGTGCAAGCATATCTCAGGAAGGAAGAAAGGGCACACATAAATAACTTGACTTCACAGCTCAAGACCTTAGAAAAGGACCAACAAAAGGAGCCCAAACCAGGCAGAAGGAAAGAGATAATAAAACTAAGAGCAGAAATTAACGACATTGAAACCCAAAAGACAATCCGAAAGATCAATGAAACCAAGAGCTGGTTCTTCTAGAAAATAAACAAGATTGATAAACCACTAGCAAGACTCACAAAGAAAGAGAGAAAGAGAACCCTTATAAGCCGAATCAGAAATGAAAAGGGGGACATCACAACAGAAACCAATGAAATTCAAAAGATCATCAGAGACTACTTTGAAAATCTCTATGCCACGAAATAAGAGAACCTAGAAGAAATGGATAAATTCCTCGACTCCTATAATATCCCAAGGCTGAACCAAGAAGACCTGGAGTACCTGAATAGTCCAATTAACATCAAGGAAATTGAAATGGTAATCAAAAGTCTTCCCAAAAACAAAAGCCCTGGTCCTGACGGATTCACTAGCGAGTTCTCCCAAACATTTAAAGAGGACCTTTTGCCAGTCCTTCTCAAGCTTTTCCAGGAAATTGAAGAAACAGAAACCCTCCCAAACAGTTTCTATGAGGCTCATATCTCCCTAATACCAAAAGCAAACAAAGACACCACAAAAAAAGAAAACTACAGGCCCAAATCCCTGATGAACACAGATGCGAAGATTCTCAACAAAATATTAGCAAATAGAATTCAACAACTCATCAAAAAGATCATACACCACGACCAAGTGGGATTCATCCCGGGGATGCAAGGATGGTTTAACATCCGGAAATCAATCAACATAATCCATCGTATCAACAAAAGAAAAGATAAAAATCATATAATCATATCATTAGATGCAGAGAAAGCATTTAACAAGATCCAGCATCCGTTTATGATGAAAACACTTGCCAAAATGGGTATAGAAGGGACCTTCCTCAATATAGTCAAAGCCATTTATCACAAGCCTATGGCAAGCATTGTCCTCAATGGGGAAAACCTAAGAGCCTTCCCTCTGAGAACAGGGACGAGACAAGGATGCCCACTCTCTCCACTTCTGTTCAATATAGTACTGGAAGTACTTGCAATAGCGATTAGGCAAGAAAAAGATATTAAGGGCATTCAGGTAGGAAAGGAAGAAATCAAGCTCTCACTATTCGCAGATGATATGATACTATACCTAGAGAACCCTAAAACCTCTACCAAGAAACTCCTAGAAACAAGAGAGTCGTATAGTAAAGTTGCAGGCTATAGAATCAATACCCAAAAGTCCATGGCTTTCCTATATGCAAATAATGAGAGAGAAGGAAGTGACCTGAGAAAAGCAATCCCATTCACAATTGCGCCTCAAAAAATCAAGTACCTCGGAATCAGCTTAACAAAGGAGGTAAAGGACTTGTATAATGAAAACTATAAAACACTACTTCAGGAAATAAAAAAGGACATGAGGAAATGGAAAGACATCCCCTGCTCATGGATTGGAAGAATTAATATTGTCAAAATGGCAATTCTCCCCAAAGCATTGTACAAATTCAATGCGATCCCTATAGGGATACCCTTGACATTCTTCAAAGAAATGGAGCAAGCGCTCCTGAAATTCATATGGAACAATAAGCCCCCACGAATAGCTAAAGCAATCCTTGGGAAAAAGAAAATGGGAGGAATCAACCTCCCCAACTTCCAACTCTACTACAAAGCGGTAGTTATTAAAACAGCATGGTATTGGAACAAAGGCAGAGCTGCAGACCAATGGAATAGGGTTGAATACTCTGACATACACCCCCAAATATATGATCATCTAGTCATTGATATGGAAGCAAGAAATGTGAAATGGAGCAAGGAAAGCTTGTTTAACAAATTGTGCTGGCAAAACTGGACGGCTACATGCAAAAAAATGGGCTTAGACCTCCATCTATCACCATGTACAAAAATTAGGTCAAAATGGATTAAAGACCTCAAAATCAGACCAGAATCCCTAAGGTACATTGAAGATAAGGTCGGCAAAACCCTCTACGACATTGAAGCCAAAGGTATCTTCAAAGCTGACACGCCTCTGGCCAAGCAAGTGAAAACAAAGATAAATAAATGGGACTATCTCAAACTAAGAAGCTTCTGCAACTCAAAATAACCAGTGACTAAAATACAAAGACAATCTACAGAATGGGAAAGGATATTTATGCAGTACCCATCCGATAAAGGGTTGATAAAAAGGGTATACAATGCACTGGTTGAACTCCACAAGAAGAAAACTGCCAACCCGATCAAAAAATGGGCTGATGAAATGAACAGAAACTTTTCCAAAGAAGAAATCCGAGTTGCTGAGAGGCACATGAGAAAATGATCAACATCACTAATTATCAGGGAGATGCAGATCAAAACAACAATGAGATATCATCTCACACCACAGAGACTGGCCCACATCCCCAAAAACAAAAGCAACCGGTGTTGGCGTGGATGTGGGGAGATAGGGACTCTCTTTCACTGCTGGTGGGAATGCCGACTGGTTCAGCCCTTTTGGAAAACAATATGGATGATTCTCAAAAAGTTAGAAATTGGGCTCCCATTTGACCCAGCAATAGCACTCCTGGGAATATATCCCAGAGAGGCAAAAAGGTATAGTAGAGATGACATCTGCATTTCCATGTTCATTGCAGCTCTGTTTACAATAGTCACGATATGGAAAAAAACAGAGTGCCCGAAAACAGATGATTGGCTAACGAAACGCTGGTGTATTTACACAGTGGAATACTACATAGCTGTCAGAAAACATGAAGTCATGAAATTTGCATATAAGTGGATCAACATGGAAAGTATCATGCTGAGTGAAATGAGTCAGAAAGAAAGAGACAGACATAGAAAGATCACACTCATATGTGGAATATAAAGTAGCTGAGAGGTACAAGCTTACAATGTTGCGATTCCTGGCAGACATTTCTCTGGACTTAGTTACTAAAATACTAAAATACAGAAATCCAAAACTATGCTGCTGCTAGTGCGGCCTCCTGACCTCATGTCTCTTCATTCTCAGCAATCGAAAACAAATTACCAAATGCTTTCTTTTCAGCAGATCGACTTTAGGAGGGAGAAACTCCAAATCAATAATAGTGAATTTTTTTTGTTTAAATATTGAATGTAATCAAAGTAAAGTGAAAGTAAAGTGAAATTTACCAGTACAACATGCGGGGTGGGGGGCTGGGGAGGTGGGGGGAAAGGGGGAGGTATATTGTCATTCTTGGTGGTGGAATATATGCACTGGTGAAGGGATGGGTGTTTGAGCATTGTATAACTGAGACTTTAACCTGAACGCTTTGTAACTTTCCACATGGTGAATTAATAAAAGAATTAAAAAAAAATAAAATAAATAAATAAACTTTTCAACCAAAAAAAAATGTGCTTTTACAAACACAGATATGGCATACTAAATTACATCAGATAATGAAAGATTTCACTTATTTGCAAATGTGTAACAAAAAAAAACCAAACTGACAAAACAAAAAAAGTCTTAGATTTTGAGCAAATTTTGTGATTATCAGCGAAACATGAGCTGGATTTATGGGCAGAGTGGACAATTTTATAGAATGAGCTAAACTTTTTGTGGTGAAAGACAGTATGTAATGAAATGTGAAACTGTAGTCCCCAAATGAGTAAATTTTATATCAATAATTTTTTAAACATTATTTATCAACATTATTTAAAATAATTAACTAAGCTGTAAATGCATTCACTATTAGCTATTATTTATAACTAAATATTATAAATAACTTCTTTCCATCACAGTGAGAAAAACACATCACAAATGCAAACAAATATATTTTCACTTTATATAATTACACATTTCATTTCAATAAAATGTACAGTTAGCAGAACACTTTATTCCCAATCATTTTCTATACTAACAAAATGCAGCCAAATATGTGGAGAACAACTAGACAATATTTAATAGAAATATATTTCAATATCTAACAATAAGTGTTTAAAGTAGTATTAAAGGGGTTGATGAGAAATCTCTGAAACATGAACTACTTAGTGCCGATAAGTACAAAATCTCTCAAAAATTTATTTGTATCACTTGAAAAATGGGATAGTGTTTTGCATCACATTGCATCATTATTCCCTATAAATAGAGCTGCTAAAGCAATATAAATATAGTTTTGTCTTTTTCTGATGGTTTACCAGAAAATCTTTTTTCTGGCAATTCTCTCGAAAGAAAACATTGATTCTTACAAAAAAGAGTTTAAAAGACACATTTACAGTTTCATAACATATTTGTCAAATTGAAGTATTTCAGGATTTCTGAGAGATCAATTTTTATAAATTATACAAAATGAAACAAATTTAGAAAGCAGTTTTACTAATATGAAAGTATATTTGTAATATTTTATTTTCTTTTATAGTAATGTGTGCCTTTAAACTGGCAATATTCTTCTAATAAAGATAAATTTTAGGATTCAATAATGTTATTTATTAGGTAAATTTTAATTGTTAAATATTTTAATGCTTTAAAGTGCTCTTGGAATTCTTAAAATGTATTCTCTTAATGTGTCAGCGATTACCACATCACAAGAAATTCTATTATGTCTAGAGACAAAACTGGCAAGTATAGCACATTTAAGATAGCTATACTAATATTTTAGAAATCTTTCTTGAAAGACTCTTAATATACTTTAACATATTTCTTTTTAGACTCTGGCACACTTTCAACTTTGGATGCAGCTTATCATTTAATTCCTGACCATTTTATACTTGATTGTTTGCGTGTTAAATTCAGATTATTTTTTTTTTCTGGGTAGCACTGTAGCACTGTCATCCTGTTGTTCATGGATTTGCTGAAGCGGGCACCAGTAACGTCTCCACTGTGAGACTTGTTACTGTTTCTGGCATATAGAATACACCACGGGTAGCTTGTCAGGCTCTGCCATGTGGGCAAGATACTCTTGGTAGCATGCCGGGCTCTCTGAGAGGGACGAAGGAATCGAACATGGGTCAGCGCATGCAAGGCAAATGTGCTATCCACTGTGCTATCCCACTGTGCTATCGCTCCAGTCCAAAAAAACACAAAACAAATATATATATACATATATATGTGTGTATATATATATATATATATATACAAGTCAGGCCAGAGCACATCACAGCAAGTTTCTCTGGGTATTATGATCTAAATGTTTTTATTTTTTGTTATGATCTAAATGATTTATTACACAACTCCAACACATTTTTATGTTGTCATATAATGCCAAATATATGTAATTAAAAGGTGTTTACATGGATATTATCAGTGATCTCAAGATAAGTTGCAAGGAGCAATTTGGTCTTCAGTTCTCAAGAAGATACCAGATAATAATAACATTGGCCTTTTGATCTTAGATTTTCTGTCCCCAGAATTATGATCAACAAATATCTGTTGTTCTAAATGTTTGAGTTTAAGGTATTTGTTGTAGTGGTTTAAACAGACTGAAATAGCTTTCCATAGTCACCACAGAGCAATAAACCCCTAGCTAATGATCTATTTTGTATGTATTCTTACTCTGAATTCTAATCATGTTTCCACATCACTCTCCACTGAGAATATTTGGCAATTTCTGAGGATATTTTTTAATACTTATGCATTTTTAGTATCATAACTAGAAGGAGTACTACCATTATGTCTTCAGTTGAGTGTGCCTAAATATTAAAACATTACTTGCTCTACAAAGAAGTATAATTATCATAAATGACAACACTCAAGTATTTACCATCTCAAGATCTATAAGCTTGACAAATGTATACAAGGCCCCATAACTTAGACATATACACTTTGATATGCCAAATTCTGAATTCCCAGATAAAAATAACATTTTTCTAAAATTTTGGTACTGAATGAATATGTTGTTTTATATTTTAATTTCATACATGTAAATAATAATGTCTCTGAATCATAATCTTCTATAACGTCCCATCTCCTCTTTAGTTCCAAGTCAGTTTTCAATTAAAGGCATTGTGTATTTCCATAATTCAAATGTCTAGGTTCTATACTCCTATATCTGATTTCAGCATATCCAAATCATGTCTAAGGTAAACTGTTTATGTTTAACTTCAATCCTTTCTAATTTTTGATTCAACAGTGCTAAACTTATTGGAAGTGAGTAGTTATATTTGGCTGAAGGCAGAGTAGTTCCCAAACAGTGCTTAGCTTTCCTGCCATCCCTCCCGGTGATACATAGCCTACTCTGCTGGTGATTCAATGCTAAGGTGATTTCCTTCAGGACAGAGACCACCACGGTCACCTCAGTGGTGCTCAGGTTATCACGTGATACCAGGACTAGAATCAAGGCCTGAACAACAGGTATCTCCGATCACTGACCAGTATCCCCAGACCAAGCTAGGCAAGAAACTATATAGGAAAGTGGGGATCTCTATACCCTCTCTTGTTCCCTAGTACAAAAGCTTATTCAATCTCTAAGTATTTGTCAAAATATTGCCTTCTCACTACTCCCCAACTGAATCAGTCAGGTCACACTTCTCTATTTTCACCTTATCTTATCTGTCAGTATTTTTTTATCATATTAGTCACAAACTTTTAACTAATAACCTTTTTTTGTTCATTTTATCTTTAACTTTGATAGTCTGAGTCACTGTCACTGTCATCCCGTTGCTCATCGATTTGCTCAAGCGAACACCAGTAGGGTCTCCATTGTGAGATTTGTTACTGTTTTTGATATATCGAATACACCACAGGTAGCTTGCCAGGCTCTGCCGTGTGGAGGGATACTCTTGGTAGCTTGCCGGGCTCTCTGAGAGGAACGGAGAAATCAAACCTGGGTAGGCCACAAGCAAGGCAAACGCCCTACCCACTATGGTATCGCTCCAGCCAGATAGATTGTATATATCAGATAATGTCCAAGCATGCTCAAAATAGATACCACTTAATGAAACTGAAATAATATTGTATCCATATTTAAAAATCCAAGTAAAACAAATTGATTTCTAAATATCTACTAGCATCACAATCCCTGTATGACTTTATGTAAAAGGTGAGATGAGTAGCATATACAAAGCCATTCATTGTTTTGTAGAGGGAGGAGGGAGCTTCTGAGAGATTCAAAGGAGGCCTAAGTTTTCCACTTGGGATTCTCTGCCAACAGGCTGGGTATTCAAAGTAAAAGCCCAGGGATGTGACTGGGCTCTGCAGTACAGTGCACTGATTCAGTCACTGATTCAGTCAGGCTGTGCCACAGCACTCAAGGTCCCTTCTAAAGTTACTCAAGGGATCATGTCTTGCAAGAATCAATTGCTGGTCAAGTACATGTTATCCTCCAGTACCACAGCTGGTAGTTTCTTGTAGTTCTATGGATAGAAAAGACAATTTAAAAGAAAGCAATGTTCTTAGAAGAGAAGTTGTTAAATATCAAATTAGATCTTTGTTAGATAAGAGATAATGTTTCAAAATAGAAAATATCTAAATCTACCTATGAAATATGTATTCTGACAATAAAACAGAAGGCAGAGGAGTACACTGGTGATGGGTACAGTGTTGTGAATTATGAGTACAATCAATCATTCTTAATATCATTATAAATCACAGAATCTCAAAACAAAAATGATGTTTAATAGGCTGAACCTTATTGGCAGAAGTTATTCTTTTTGTGTGTGGCGGGGTGGGCGGGGCGGGGAACTGGGACCACAAGTGATAGTGCTTAGGGCTTACTCCTTACTCTGAGCTCAGAGATTACTGCTGGGGGTGCCTGAGGTGGAGTGGAAGGGGCCAAGGCAAGTGACCTTAGCCTTTGCACTTTCTCTCCAGACCATTGATCATTTTAGTCATCTCAATTACAACTATTTCCTTCAGGCACCAAAGCTCTGCAATCTACTAAAGGATTCTGTGAATATAAAAATGTTCTTTTTATATTATATATATGAATATTTTATATTTTTATAGTGATTTGTTTTCCTGGTATTCTACCTAAATATTGTCATTTATCATTTGTTTGGGTTTTGGGGGCCATGCTAGTTTGTGCATGGGGCTTAATCCTGGCTCTGCACTCAGGATTCACTGCTAGTGGTGCTCAGTGGATAATATGGGATGATAGAGATCAAACCTGGGTTGATTGAGCTAAAAGGCAAACTCCCTCCCCTCTGTACTATTGCTCCTGCCCGCCAAATAATGTTCTTGATTATTTATTTTTTAATATTTAAATATTCCAATTTACTTTGGTCTATTACAAACTTATTCTATCAATCATCTCCTTGAGAAAAAGGGAACAAAACATTAGACTACATCTGATCTTAATAAAAAAAAGTTAGATTTATCATATAATTAGAGAATTAATGAGAATTAACTTGAAGACTGATATTTTTAAATTTTTAAACAATACTTGTATCTTGAAAATTAGGAACAAGGAAAGGTAACTCCAATATCCAGTATAGTATTTATGATTTTCTTTTTTTATTTCTCAAAAGGATATATTCATAACATCTTGGATAAGTAGAAATATCACTGTGAATATCTATCAGATAAAGCAATTTTTATCCTATTAGTCAATTTATGAAAGACATGAAAAGACAAGAAAAATAATTTTAGGTTGAAGAGGAAAAATGTACGTGGTGTTGGTGTCTGTTTTGATAGGAAGCAGTATAGATAAGAGTGAAAATCCATTTTCTGGTGATACCCGGTGAGAAACTGGAATAAAAAAATTTCACTTCTTAAAGACAAAATTCAGAGATATTTAAGAAAATTGGAAAATGTCATGCAGGCTGTTAAGTGTCAAGACAGACATATTGTCTATGTTTAAAACAGTCTTGCAGTAATACAAATATTTAATTAAATTTACTTAAATACGATGTATAGAATCCATAAATTATGCTATATTACTCATTGTAAAGAATATATAGCTATTTTTTGGATTAAATATTTTAATGACTGTTCTTTTGATCAAAACAAACTGTACTTTCTGTTTGGGGATAAATAATACTTTATTGCACTTAGTTAATTTATAACATATTATAATTGAACCTGATTCCATTTTTGATCTTTGACTGTGGACAGAATTCCTACTCTCATCCCTTTTTCATGCATATATTTCTATGTCTAGGCTGCAGATAGAAGAGCTGCCAGTTAATCCTTTGTCACCTGTGGAGAGTTAAAGCCATGTAAACTACAGCTTAAGAGGCATGCTCAGGTAAAAGCCCCAGTCTCTATGTACTTTCTAAAGCGAGACTCATTATTTTTCCTTGCTGGCAAATATTTTTTTTGTCACATCTGCTAAGGACCTGTCCAGCTCCCCAAGAAAATCTAATATGTGCTATGAAGCTTCATCTACCTTTTGGGGTTGATTATAATAACTTCCAAACAAGAATCAATGTGCAAGATGACTACAATGATTGACATAAAGCATCCATGGTTGATAATATAGAATAAACAAGATGGTTTAACCTGAATTTTCTTAAACAAGCATACTAATCTATTAAAGTAGTTTAGTCTAGTCTTAATATACAATTAAGTTAGTGTTTCTCTATAAAAATAGGTAAAAACATTCATTCTTCTTACAGTTTTATTTTCAAAATTGTATGTTGATACTAAAACAGGAATACAAATGTAATGTCAGAATGAAATTGTTAGCTGGGAAAGTTTGCAGTCACAGTGATTTGTTGAAGATAAATTATGAATGCTTCTGGAAGACACAAAATCTGCTTGTTAATAAGTGCATTTAAGTAAGAGAAAAATAGTCATTAATTTTAAACTTGATAATCCTATTCAATTGTTCCCTAACAAATATTTACAGATTGCAATGTTAATAAATAGTGAAATAAATAAAACCATTACATACATTCATTGCAAATAATTATATTTTGTTCTTTCTTGAGTTAATTATAGTGCTTATATATATATGTAAATATATATGTGCAGCTGACTGGAGTAGCAAATTATATATTAGCTTAATATATATTTACTACAAAAGTTAATATCAAGTTAATTTTATTTCATGAATGTTTAACTTATTTATACATGCATTGAAATGTACATGTGAAGCATTGGTACAGACATATATGTATATAATTTATAAATAAAGCTACACAGAATAATATAATATGCACATATATGTGCACCAGTATATATGCAGCATGTCAAATTTAATAGGGTTAGTGATACATATGTGCACATCTAGAATGCTCTTATATATGTATATCTATATGCTTAAATAATGTGCATAATATGGCAGCTTGATGATTCATACTTGTAACTAAGAACATTTTTGTGCTCAACCACTAAAAATGTTTTTAAATAAATATAAATAATTGAAAGTATCAATGCTATAATAAAATGCCCTGAAAGATGTGAACTCTTAATATGTTTTATTCCTGTTAGTTATAAACTAAAAATATGAAAACAGAGTTTTCATAGCTGCAGAAACAAATCGAACCTATTACTGAGATTTTAAGCCACTCCAGCTGCATGTGAAGGAGGTGTGAAAAAAATGAAAGTTCAATAATCTAAAAAAAATAATGCCTTTCCGCACTTTGTGGGATGGTGGTGATTAGGGCGCACACAGAGTAGTATTCACTCAGTGGGTGATTTTTGAAGTAGCGTTATGATCTAAGTCTAAATCCTAATCCAAAATTAAAACTCAAGATGTGTTTTGCTGTATCTGAGCCAATATTTTTTCTGAAATATATTCTCTAACTAAGCTTCCCTAAATCTCTGATTGTCTTAATCATTTACCTTATTCATTGTATGTCTTTATAACATTTCTTTTGCAAAAGGGTTTCCATTTAAAAACATATCTGCCTAGCTGATTTCCTCTTACTTTCAATAATTCATTTGGGAAATTGTAGCTCTTCTGTTATGTAAGATGGAATAATAAAGTGAACCTATAAAATGTCACCAGAACATTTTTTTCTTTTTTTTTTGCTTTTTGGGTCACACCCAGCTATGCTCAGGGGTTACTCCTGGCTTTGCACTCAGGAATTGCTCCTCGCAGTGCTTGGGGGACCATATGGGATATCGGGGATCGAACCCAGGTCGGCCGCGTGCAAGGCAAACGCCCTACCCGCTGTGCTATCGCTCTGGCCCCAGAACATTTTTTTTTAATTGATATCCAAGAGAGTCACAATTTGTAGCGTATAATTACATAATTGCATAATATCACTGCATTGTTGCACTGTCATCCCGTCGCTCATCAATTTGCTCGAGAGGGCACCAGTAACATATCCATTGTGAGACTTGTTGTTACTATTTTTGGCATATCGAATACGCCACGGGTAGCTTGCCAGACTCTGTCATTTGGGCACAGCTTGCTGGGCTCTCTGAGAGGGAAAGAGGAATCGAACTTTGGTCGGCCGCGTGCAAGGCAAATGCTCTACCCACTGTGCTATTGCTTATTTCTATTTTTCATTATCTTTTAATTTGGGGTAACAAAAGTGATAGAAATATGTTGTTTGATTACAGTAGTTGAATTTTCTTTTAGTGAAGTTACAAAAAAGTGATTAAATACTTTTTCATTTGGTTGCATGATTTTGCTAATCAAAATCATATAAGCATATTCTTACTTCTGCATATAAACAATAAAAATCATAACTTTCAACATTGAAAACAGGTTAATAGTAATTGACAGATAAGAATCCATGGAGAATTTGAAAAAGTACTCTAAGTGGAATCAGTTGTAAGTAAAACTAATTTAAGAGTATCACTGTAACACTGTAATCCCATTGTTCATCAATTTGCTGGAGCAAGTGCCAGTAATGTCACCATTTGTTCTAGCCCTGAGATTTTAGCAGCTTCTCTTTATATATCATTCCCAGGTGGTGCCACATTGGAGGCTCTTTCAGGGTCCTGGAGTGAGACCCAACATTGTTACTGTTTTGGCATATGAATACACCACAGGGAGCTTGCCAGGCTCTGCAGTGTGAGCAGGACACTCTTGGTAGCTTGCCAGGTTCTCCAAGAGGGAGAACTAAACAATAAGGGAAATAAAGAGTAGTCTTTCCAGAAGTAATGGAGATTCTCTTCTAAGCCTGGCAGGGATTGGTGGGAGGTGGCCTGCTGGATAAATTCAGTTTAGGAATAGTATTGAGTGGAATTGTGGGATGGTTTCTGTTTATCCACCTAGAAAAGTTAGGTTTTCAATGAAGTCCAGAGTAATTTCTTTTTTTCTGAAAAGAAAATAGCATGCAAATAATTCTGGAACTCTTAAGGGACTTTTGCTTGAACAGTTATCATGGAAACCTGGGTTTATTGGACACCTTTCCCTAGTGTATACCAACTTTATTAATGAAGGGAAACAATTATATAGCAAGAAACGTGGCTTTTTAATATATGCAACTAGTGAGATTTCAATACATTCTAAATTAAAATTTTTAAATGTAAACCCATTATTATTGCTCTAATCATGTTTCCTGAAACATTATCTATTGCAATCAGGATCTGAAGACATCTTATATATCATTCCACAATTGAATGGATAAAGAAGAACTGAAATAAACAATAAATTTTAATATGTACTCAGAGGTAAATCTTATTCAGCTATGTCAAAGAAGGATAACATGGCATTTGCTACAATATTGGAAAACCTGAGGGAGTAATTCTTAATTAGATTAGTCAGACCAAGAAAAGTGCTGTCCAATAACATCATTATGTATTTGGAAACTCAAAGTTAATGTTGCAAAAATAGAATGATGTTTAGCAGTTTTGCCAGTGAAGGAGGGTTTTGGTGAGATATTTTTAATTATTAACATGTAGTTAAAAGATACATAAACTTGGTGAAATAAAGTACAACATATTGATTATAGTCAAATATTATTTTATAAATGTAACTGTTATTAAAACTAGATCACAATTATTTTTATCACAAAAGATGAGGAATATTTATTTGACATTAAATTTCTGCAATAAATTCCAGATATGCTTCAAAGTGATACAATGTAATTATTAAATTTATGCAATTTTTCTAATTTATTGTCAACAAAATGTTAAATTTATGCCAATTAAAACATTAAAAATACTGGGGCTGGAGAGATAGCACAGCGGGTACGGCGTTTGCCTTGCACGCGGCCGACCCGGGTTCAAATCCCAGCATCCCATATGGTCCCCTGAGCACGGCCAGGGGTGATTCCTGAGTGCAGAGCCAGGAGTAACCCCTGTGCATCGCCAGGTTTGACCCAAAAAGCAAAAAAAAAAAAAACATTAAAAATACTATAAGAAGATAAATCTTTGTTTTCTGTAGCTTTTTTTAAATCAGTTTCTAATACCAATAATATTTCATGTATTGGAAAACAAACATACTTATCAATGCATTGGAGACACTAAATTATTTCTAATATTTAATTGAAAGATAATTAGATAAGACTATTTTTATGCCTACTTTTACATTTATTATATTTGGGCAAGTTTCTGTTAATATTTTTTCTTCATTTTTGTAATACTGTGTTGGCTTTTTGTCATTGAACTTTTTGGGTTTTTTTTGTGTGTGTGTTTGTTTTTTGGTTTTTTTTGCTTTTTTGGGTCACACTCAGCGGTGCACGGGGTTACTCCTGGCTTTGCACTCAGAAATCACCCCTGGCATTGCTCAGGGGACCATATGGGATGCTGGGAATCGAACCTAGGTCGGCCGCGTGCAAGGCAAATGCCCTACTCACTGTGCTATCACTCCAACCCCTCTCATTGAACTTTTTAAATCTTTTTAAAATCTTAGCTATTAATCCTTCATCAGATATATTATGTGTGAGATTTTCTACCATTTAAAATATTTATTTTTAGGCCCCTTTCCACGTCCCATCGCCCCAGCCTTCCCGTCCGACCGGCTCCCTCCAACCCGGACATTTCGCAGGTAATCAGGCCACTCCCAGCCACGCCTCCAGGGTGCCCCCCCGCATTCCCAGGTTCCCACAAGGCCGCCTCACGTCCCTGGAGCTCCTGCAAGGAAGAAACTGGGGCGTGCCCTGTATCTTACAGGGCGTGGCCTAAAAGGGCATGGCCTCCTGCCCGAGCAGTGGGCACTAACATGGCCAAGGTTATTATTTCCTACCTTAGCACATTAGGTATAGTCTTCCTGTTTTGAAAATCACTTTAACCCATATCAATCACTTATGCGAACTAGCCCATTAGCTTACTTCAACTTTAGAAAAATTATCAGTGAATAAGAGAAGCTTAGCAAAACCTTTGTAAAGAGAACTTAGCCTTAAGTCTTCATTAAAGCACCCATATCAATCAGGAAGAAACCCCTGAGTATAAGAAAGAACTCTAGAATAGGAACAAAGCTGGCATTAGCAATAGCACGACCAGAGCCCCTCCTTCTCTCAGCAAGAGGGAGTAGGAATAAACACCTACAAAGTTCCAATTATATGCTTCCATAACACTATGAAGAAGCAGCGAAAATCCCCTCCACGAAGAGACAGAAAAGAAAAGATACCAGAAACCTCAAAAGGGGCTCCCCACATCTACGACCTCTCGGATAAACAATTCAGAGAGAAAATCTGGAGGAGAGTCGACCTACTTACTCCAAGCAACCATGGAATAGACATCCAATAAATTAAGGGAGGAGATGAATGAATCACTGGAACGATCTACCAAAAAAATGCAGGAAGAAATGAGAGCAGAAATTTCAAACCTACAAACGGAAGTCACACAAATAAAGGAATCAGTAGATGAATTAAAAATTGCAGTAGATGCCCTTAACAGTAGAATGACTACAGCCGAAGACAGAATCAGCGACCTTAAGGATGAGCTGCAGAAAGCTTACAGACAAAAACAAATAATGGAGAAAGACCTCAAAATGGCTATAGAGCGAATCAGAGCCCTTGGGGATGACTTCAATAGGAACAACATAAGAATCATTGGAGTACAAGAACCACAGGAAAGTAACCCCAATGAAAAAAACACAGTCAAAGACATCATTAATAAGAAATTCCCAGAGCTGGAGAAGGCACACATCCAGATACAAGGAGTCCGAAGAGTGCCAGCAATAAGAGACCCAAATAAAAAGATGCCAAGGCATATCATAGTCAGAATGGCGAATGCTATGGGTAGAGACACAATTCTACAAGCAGCAAGGTCAAAGAAGAAAATCACATACAAAGAGCACCCCTCAGATTTACAGCAGACCTATCAGAGGAAACCCTCCAAGCCCGAAGACAATGGTGGGACATAGTGAAAAAACTCAACAGAATGAACGCCTCACCAAGAATACTTTATCCGGCTAAACTCTCACTCAAACTCGAAGGAACCATACACTATTTCTCGATAAACAACAGCTCAGGAACTTCATAGACTCAAAACCAAACTTAAAAGAAGGTCTAAAGGGGCTACTGTAAGCTAAGGAGGAACCCCATAAGAACAACTAACCCCACAGAAAGATGACAAAAAACCCCATCACAATAATCTCTCTCAATGTCAATGGCCTAAATGCACCTATCAAGAGACACAGAGACGCAAAATGGATCCGGAAATTAAACCCAACATTCTGCTGTTTGCAAGAAACATACCTGAACAAACAGAGTAAACACAGACTCAAAGTCAAAGGATGGAAAACAATCCTGCAAGCAAACAACTCCCGTAACAAAGCTGGAGTGGCTATCCTAGTATCCGACAATATAGATTTCAGGTTGTAAAAGATTAGAAGGGACAGGGAAGGCCACTTTCTATTCATCAAGGGATATGTACAGCAGGAGGAAATCACACTTTTAAATGTATACGCACCCAATGAACGACTGGCTAAATACTTAAAACAACTCCTTACAGACCTCAAAGAGGATATCACTAATAGCACAATAGTAGTCGGAGACTTCAATACCCCCTTATCACCTCTAGATAGATCAACAAGAACAAAACTCATCAAGGAAACACTGACTCTGAAAGAAGAAATGGAAGAGAGAGGCCTAATAGACCTATACAGGGCTTTACACCCCCAAAAGAAAGAATTCACATTCTTTTCCAGTGCACACGGAACATTTTCCAAAGTAGACCATGTACTGGGCCCCAGAACATACCTCAATAGAATCAGAAAAATAGAAATTATATCAACCATCTTTTCAGACCACGAAGCACTGAAGATAGAAGCTAACCACAAACCAACACAGAGAACCAAATCAAACACCTGGAAACTAAACAACTCAATGTTTAACAATGAGTGAGTGAGAAAGAAAATCAAAGAAGAAATCAAAAAATACTTAGAAACAAATGAAAATGAGGGCACGAGTTATCAAAACCTATGGGAACCAGCTAAAGCTGTGTTAAGGGGAAAATTTATAGCTTTCCAAGCATTCCTCAGGAAGGAAGAAAGGGCCCACATAGAGAACTTGACTTCACAGCTCAAGACAATAGGAGGCATCACCCTCCCCAACCTCAAACTTTACTACAAAGCAGTAACAATTAAAACAGCATGGTACTGGAAAAAAGGCAGAGCCATAGACCAATGGAACAGGGTGGAATATCCCTATACACAACCCCAAATGTATGACCATCTAATATTCGATAAGGGAGCAAGAGATGTGAAGTGGAGCAAGGAAAGTCTCTTTAACAAATGGTGCTGGCACAACTGGACAACCACATGCAAAAATATGGGCTTAGACCTTGACCTGACACCATGCACAAAAGTCAGATCAAAATGGATTAAAGACCTCAACATTAGACCACAAACCGTAAGGTACATTGAAGACAAGGTCAGCAAAATCCTCCACGATATTGAAGATAAAGGTATCTTCAAAGGTGACACAGAACTAAGCAATCTAGTAAAAACAGAGATCAACAAATGGGACTACATTAAACTAAAAAAGATTCTGCACCGCAAAAGATACAGTGACCAGAATACAAAGACTATCCATAGAATGGGAAAGATTATTTACACAATACCCATCAGATAAGGGGTTGATATCAATGGTATATAAAGCACTGGTTGAACTCTATAAGAAGAAAACATCCAACCCCATCAAAAAATGGGGCAAAGAAATGAACAGAAACTTTACCAAGGAAGAAATACGAATGGCCAAAAGGCACATGAAAAAGTGCTCTACATCACTAATCATCAGAGAGATGCAGATCAAAACAACCACGAGATACCACCTCACACCAGAGAGACTAGCACACATCCAAAAAACAAAAGCAACCGCTGTTAGAGAGGATGTGGGGAGAAAGGGACCCTTCTACACTGCTGGTGGGAATGCCGACTGGTTCAGCCCTTCTGGAAAACAATATGGACGCTTCTCAAAAAATTGGATATTGAGCTCCCATTTGACCCAGCAATACCACTGCTGGGAAAAAAGTATAATCAAAACAACATCTGCACATGTATGTTCATCGCAGCACTGTTTACAATAGCCAGAAACTGGAAAAAACCCGAATGCCCTAGAACGGATGACTGGTTGAGGAAACTTTGGTACATCTATACAATGGAATACTATGCAGCTGTCAGAAAAAAGGAGGTCATGAATTTTGTATTTAAATGGATCAGCATGAAAAGTTTCATGCTGGGTGAAATGAGTCAGAAAGAGAGAGACAGACATAGAAAGACTGCACTCATCTATGGTATATAGAATAACAGAGTGGGAGACTAACACCCAAGAATTGTAGAAATAAGTACTAGGAGGTTGACTCCATGGCTTGGAGGCTGGCCTCACATTCTGGGGAAAGGGCAACTCAGAGAAGGGATCACCAACTATAATGTAGTCGAAGGCCATGTGGGGGAAGGGAGTTGTGGGCTGAATGAGGGCTAGAGACTGAGCACAGTGGCCACTCAACACCTTTATTGCAAACCACAACAGCTAATTAGAGAGAGAGAACAGAAGGGAATGCCCTGCCACAGTGGCAGGGTGGGGTGGGGGGAGATGGGATTGGGGAGGGTGGGAGGATTGCTGGGTTTACTGGTGGTGGAGAATGGGCACTGGTGAAGGGATGGGTTCCCGAACTTTGTATGAGGGAAGCATAAGCACAAAAGTGTATAAATCTGAAAATGTGTCTTCATGGTGATTCAGTAATTAAAAGTTAATAAATAAATTTTAAAAATATACTAAGGAAATTGAAACTGTAATCAAAAATCTCCCCAAAAACAAAAGCCCAGGCCCAGATGGATTCACTGGCGAATTCTTTCAAACATTCAAAGAAGACCTGTTGCCAGTTTTCCTCAAGCTTTTCCAGGAAATTGAAAAAACAAGAACTCTCCCAAACAGTTTCTACGAAGCACACATTGCCCTAATACCAAAATCAAACAAAGACACCACTAAGAAAGAAAATTATAGACCAATATCCCTGATGAACACCGATGCAAAGATCCTCCACAAAATACTAGCAAATAGGATCCAACAACTCATCAAGAAGATCATACACCATGACCAGGTGGGATTCATCCCGGGGATGCAGGGATGGTTTAACATCCGGAAATCAATCAACATAATCCATCATATCAACAAAAGTAAAGATAAAAACCATATGATCATATCAATAGATGCAGAGAAAGCATTTGACAAGATCCAACATCTGTTCATGATGAAAACTCTCACCAAAATGAGTTTTGGAGAAACTTTCCTCAAGATAGTCGAAGCCATCTACCACAAGCCTACGCAAGCATTATCCACAATAGAGAAAAACTAAGGGCCTCTAAGATCAGGCACGAGACAAGGATGCCCACTCTTACCACTTCTCTTCAATATAGTACTGGAAGTACTTGCAATAGCTGTTAGTCAAGAAAAAGAGATTAAGGGCATCCAGGAAGGGAAGGAAGAAATCAAACTCTCACTATTTGCAGACGATATGATACTATATCTAGAGAAGCCCAAAGCCTCTACTAAGAAACTCTTAAAAACAATAGACTTATACAGTAAAGTTGCAGGCTACAAAATTAATACCCCAAAATCCATGGCCTTCTTATATACAAACAATGAGGCAGAGGAAAGGGACATGAAAAAGCAATCCCATTCACAATCGTGCCACAGAAAATCAAGTACCTCGGAATCAGCCTAACCAAGGAAGTAAAAGACCTCTACAAAGAAAACTATAAAACGCTACTCCATGAAATAAAAGAGGACATGAGTAAATGGAAGCATATACCTTGCTCATGGATAGGGTGAATGAATATTGTCAAAATGTCAATAGTCCCCAAAGCATTATACATATTCAACACGATCCCTATAAGGATACCCATGACATTCTTCAAAGAAACGAATAAAGAAATCCTAAAATTCATTTGGAACAACAAGCGTCCACGGATAGCTAAAACAATTCTTGGGAAAAAGACAATGGGAGGCATCACCCTCCCCAACCTCAAACTTTACTACAAAGCGGTAACAATTAAAACAGCATGGTACTCGAACAAAGGCAGACCCACAGACCAATGCGACAGGGTGGAATATCCCTACACACAACCCCAAATGTATGAGCATCTAATCTTTGATAAGGGACCAAGAGATGTGAAGTGGAGCAAGTAAAGCCTCTTTAACATATGGTGCTGGCACAACTGGACAACCACATGCAAAAGAATGGGCTTAAACCTCGACATGACACCATGCAAAAAAGTCAGATCAAAATGGATTAAAGACCTCAACATCAGACCACAAACCATAAGGTACATTGAAGACAAGGTCGGCAAAATCCACCATGATATTGAAGATAAAGGTATCTTCAAAGGTGACACGGAACTAAGCAATCTAGTAGAAACAGAGATCAACAATGGGACTACATTAAACTAAAAAGCTTCTGCACCAAAAAAGATACAGTGACCAAAATACAAAGACTATCTACAGAATGGGAAAGATTATTTACACAATACCCATCAGATAAGGGGTTGATATCAATGGTGTATAAAGCACTGGTTGAACTCTACAAGAAGAAAACATCCAACCCCATCAGAAAATGGGGCGAAGAAATGAACAGAAACTTTCCCAAGGAAGAGATACGAATGGCCAAAAGGCACATGAAAAAGTGCTCTACATCACTAATCATCAGAGAGATGCAGATTAAAACAACCATGAGATACCACCTCACACCAGAGAGACTGGCACACATCCAAAAGAACAAAAGCAACCACTGTTGGAGAGGATGCGGGGAGAAAGGGACCCTTCTACACTGCTGGTGGGAATGCAGGCTAGTTCAGCCCTTTTGGAAAACAATATGGACGATTCTCAAAAAACTAGAGGTTCAGCTTCCATTTGACCCAGCAATAGCACTGCTGGAAATATATCCCAGAGAAGCAAAAAAGTATGGTCGAAATGACATCTGCGCTTATTTGTTCATCGCAGCACTGTTTACAATAGCCAGAATTTGGAAAAAACCTGAGTGCCCTAGAACAGATGACTGGCTGAAGAAACTTTGGTACATCTATACAATGGAATACTATGCAGCTGTTAGAAAAAAATGGGGTCATGAAGTTTGCATATAAGTGGATCAGCATGGAAAGTATCATGCTAAGTGTAATGAGTCAGAAAGAGAGAGACAGATATAAAAAGATTGCACTCATATGTGGAATATAAAATAACAGAGTAGGAGACTAACACCCAAGAATAATAGAAATAAATAATAGGAGGTTGGCTCCATGGCTTGGAATCTGGCCTCACATGCTGGGGGAAAAGGCATCTCAGATAGAGAAGGGAACACCACGTAAAATGTGGTTGGAGACCTTGCGGGGGAAGGGTGATGCGTGCCGAATGTAGACTAGAGACTGAACAAAATGGCCACTCAACACCTTTTTTGCAAACCATAACACCTAATCAGAGAGAGCGAACAAAAGGGAATACCCTGCCATAGTGGCAGTGTGGGGTGGGGGTAGATGGGACTGGGGAGGGTGGGAGGGATGCTGGGTTTACTGGTGGTGGAGAATGGGCACTGGTGAAAGGATGGGTTCTCGAACTTTGTTTGGGGGGAACATGAGCACAAAAATGTATAACTCTGTAACTGTACCCCCACGGTGATTCACTAATAAAAATATATTTATTTTTATTTTAGCTCATCTTCCATGCAATAACTTTTAAATTTGAATAAGTCCCATTTGTGTATTTTTGTTTCTATTGTTTTTGTTCCTTGAATTTGATCATTTAAGACTCATTTGAGGTTCATTACCTGGAGAGTTATGCCTATATTTTTCTTCTATCCATTTTATGAATTTTGGTCTAAACTCGGTTTCTTCTTTTACTATGCTTTAAGTTAACTTTTGGAATGCAGTGAAATATATTCTAGTAGTTTCTTATTTCTCTCTCTCTTTCTCTTTCTCTCTTTCTTTCTTTCTTTCTTTCTTTCTTTCTTTCTTTCTTTCTTTCTTTCTTTCTTTCTCTCTCTCTCTTTCTTTCTTTCTTTCTTTCTCTCTTTCTCTCTCTTTCTCTCTCTCTCTTTCTCTCTGTCTTTCTCTCTCTCTTTCCTTCCTTCTTTCTTTCTTTCTTTCTTTCTTTCTTTCTTTCTTTCTTTCTTTCTTTCTTTCTTTCTTTCTTTCTTTCTTTCTTTCTTTCTTTCTTTCTTTCTTTCTTTCTTTCTTTCTTTCTCTCTCTCTTTCTCTCTTCCTACCTCAATTCCTTCTTTCCTTCCTTCCTTCCTTCCTTCCTTCCTTCCTTCCTTCCTTCCTTCCTTCCTTCCTTCCTTCCTTCCTTCCTTCCTTCCTTTTTCCTTCCTTCCTTCCTTCCTTCCTGCCTCTCTCCTTTCCTTCTTTTTTTAATTAACATTTAACCATCCACTTTTCGAAGCACCATTTGTTGAAGATACTTTTTTTCTTGCTCCATGGAACTCCTTTGTTGTCGATAAATTGTCAGTAAATCTGACACTTTATCATAGAACTCTCAATTCTGTTCAGTTGGTCTTAAATCATCATATGTTATCAAGAAAATTTACAATAAAAATAAGATATTACCTGACTCTTCTTAGAAAGGAATTAATATTACAAGGACTAGGTACAAGCACTGGCAAGTACATGACAAGAAAGAAATACTCATGTGTTGATTCTGTGAATATAAACTAGCCCCTTTGGAAAAGCCAAATCTACAAAAATTAAAATTCCTTAAGATGATAAAAATAGACTTACAATATGATTCATCAACTGTTTTCTAGTTTTCCCACCATAAAACACCATATCACATAGCTACATGCACACCTATGTTGCATATAATGTTCATTGAAACATTATTGACAATAGGTAAATATAGAAATGACACACGTCCAAAAATTCATGAGTAGATTAAAGTGCACTATATAAACACAATGTAATACAACTATATAGGAGACAATATGAGATATTGCCTCTAGTACTAACATGGGTAAAATTCGATGGCATAATGATAAACAATTGCCGTTATGAAAACATGTTAGTAAAAAAATACAAACACTGGATAATTCCATCATACGTGGGATGTAAAGAAACAGAACTGGAGGACCAAGTAAACCAGTCAAAACCAATACTTGAAATCAGACAATGAAATTGAGATTTCCAGAGGAGGAGTATATAAGGAACACATAAGGCAGATACAGTTCAATATTGGAGGTGGAGAAATTACAATACTTTTGAAATGGTCATGTTATGTCAACTTACTTTTGAAGTGTGTGATGGAACATGCCTAAGACATGTACAATAATATAACTCATCTTACCTAAATAAAATTTGATTGGCTAATAAATACAACATTATATGTTGATAAATATTTAAGTATAATTATATATATTTGAACCATAAATGTTGTTCCATATTTGAATTAAATATTTTTAGATGAAAATACTTTTCATATGATTGACTGATTCAAGTAATACATATTTAACAGAGTTCAGATAGTCTGGGACAGAAAAAGAATAGGAATTAAGTTGGCTTTCAAGGTAGCAACAGCAGTTTGATCCCCTGTAACACATTAGTCCCTTTCCCCCACTTCTGCACTGCCAAGGGTTATTCCCCAGAACATTATCAGAATAGGCCTAGGCACTGCTGAAAGTGCTCACTTCCAATCCCCACCCAAGAAAAACAAAAATTCAGTCTATATTTCTTAGTATCAAGGAAACTGAAGTGGCAAACAAAAGTCTCCCAAAAGCAAAAGCTTGAGCCCAGATGGGCTTCCTAGTGCCTTTTCACAAACATTTAATCCTTTTAACTTCCAATCCTTATAAGGCTTCTCCAGAAGGTCTAAGAAATGGGAATCCTATTTCAGGTTTTTATGAGGCAAATATTACCCTGCTACCAAAAGCATACAGAAAAACTACTGAAAGGAGGGGGGGGGGGGAAGCCTAAACCTATGTCATGTCATCATCCTGTTGATCGTCGAATTACTCGAGGGGTTTCATAACCTCTCCATTCATCCTAGCCCTGAGATTTTAGAAATCTCTCTCTACTCCGCCTTCCCAGTGATGCCGCATTGGAGGCCCTCTCAGGGTCAGGGGAACGAGACCCAGCTTGTTACTGACTTTGGCATATGAATACACCATGGGAAGCTTGTGAGGCTTTCCTATGTGGGCAAGAAAATCTCAATAGCTTGCCAGTTTCTCCCAGAGGGAGAAGTAGGTTATAAGATATCACTTCTGGGAGCTTGCTTTTAAGTTTCTGGATGTTGGCCATTGATGGGATTACACACACCTGGGTTCCTTTACCAGTACCTTCATGCATGATGCTTGTCCTGAACATGTGGATAAGGGCCTTGAGCATGGCTGTGGCTAGGTTCTGGAGGTCTTTCACCAGGAACTCTGCTTGGGGTGGGGAGGGAAGCTGGAGTCCATCCCCTCAGAGGGGCCCCGGGGAAGACAGCCAGGTGAGCGGGCAAGAGACGGGCTTGCAGCTACTCCACTTTGGCGGGACGTGGTGCTTGCTTTAAGTTACGCCAGATGGAAATGCTGCTGCAACGGAAGGATATCACCCCCCTAAACCTATATATGCCTGATAAATATAAATGCAAAATAATGACTAAAATATTAACATGCTGAAATGAATAACACGTATATAGAATATAAAAAGTATAGTGAGGAAATAACAAATGGTCAAAGGTAACAAATTCTGAGAACTGGTCTATAGAAGGTTGCTTACCATGGTAGGGATATGGAGGGGTAGGGATGGGGGCACTAAGACAACAGTGAACGAAAGAGATATTCTAGTAGAGGACGTAATTTTTGAATGCTTTATGAATGAAACCCTATAGTTAACAGTTTTGCAAAACATGGTGACTAAAATAAAATGAGTGTGTATATATATATATACACACACACATATATGTACATATATATGATGGTACACAAAATTGAACAAATTAGAAAGCAAAGCATCACGGTATCACTGTCTATTTGTCATCCTGTTGTTCATCAATTTGCTCGAGTGGGCACCAGTAATGTCTCCATTCTTCCTAGCCCTGAGATTTTAGCAGCTTCTCTTTACTCATCCTTCCCAAAGGTGCCTCATTGGAGACTCTTTCAGGGTCAGTGGAATGACACCCATCATTGTTACTCATTTTTGGCATATTGAATATGCCACAGGGAGCTTCTACCATGAGAACACAAAGTAAATTAATTAAATGATTTGTATGAGCGTATTTGTAAATAGAGTTTTATTTGGATGTTCTACTCTCTTACACATTTGAGTAGGTATGACAGATAAGTTTCTGGTAACTAGACTAAATCTTATCTTTTATTAAGGTTGAAAATTTAATGTCTCTTTCTTCTAATTGATAAAGAACAGGCGTGTTGACTAGTTATTGTTAAAGCAATGGATTCCCTAACACAATGCTCCTCAATTGCCATGCTACCCAGCATTGCACATTGGACAAGGTGTAATGCAGAGGAGCATGATATTTGGGCTAGTCACTATGCCCTGTTCGGATTTGCTGACAAGATTGTCTTCTTTCAAATAAAAAAATGGATGTTTTTCTATCCAGATATTCTCACCTTTTTGCTCACACTTATGAAACAATAAGCTAACTTTGCTTATGTAAAGGAGTGAAATGAATTCCTATTCTGAATGTATATAGTTAAATACTGTCACTAAATGATTTACCTTCACCATTGCATGCTTGGACCACTCCAGAGTTCAAAACAAGTATGATTTGCAGCTCTTGAGCTATTCTTTATAACTCTCTAAAAGTTTATCATTATTTCATTGAACTTACTTTAAAATGTTATTCTAAATTTGTAATTGGGAAGATTCCCAATTAAGGAATTAATTAATTACCCTGGAAGATTAGTATAGATATTGATTTTCCCTGAGGATAAAGACGTATAAAAGTGAAATTCATTACTGATTTATAAACTATAATAGCAGTCAGTTTATCATATAATAAAGGAAGAGGATGCATAACACCCAAAGATGCTCATTTTCTGGGGAAAATCATGTGCTTTAATTATATGCCAAGCATTTTTTAATCATTAGAAACATTACTATTCTTTATATTTATAGATTAAATACTATTTATAAAGATGGATTGATGAAACATTGGTGTGACTTGTAGTACATCAAATTGATTTGATCATGGTTTACTCCAGAATTTTCATTATAGTTTGATAATGATTGTATTAATATTTTATGACACACATATGTATAGAAAATATTAATGATGTGTAATATGATATTTTAAATATAAAATATTTTCTATTTATATAATTATTAATATAAACAGTTTAGAGAGAACTGGATCACAAAACAAAAGTGACAGTAATTTTATAACAACATATATATTCTCTCAAGTACAGTAAAACACTAGGTGATAAAGTGAAAGGATTTTCTGGAGTGAAAGTAAAGTATGCTATCTGTTGAATTTATGTTTGATTTGGATTTCCCCCAAATCCAATTACACTGAATGAATATCCTGAAAGAACCTGGTTTAGTTGTAAAATATCACCCATTGGATTGTAAATTCCTTAGCAAAAGACTAACTGCCTCCTAATGCAACTGTAAGAGACTAAGGACTTGTTAGCCCTTGAACTTTGGAATCCACAACCTTTGCAAGAGAAGAAATCAAAGAAATTTGAAACACTGTAGTTATTTTTCTTTTGTATATGGCAAAGCATGCTCAGCTCTGAATGGTACAGAAGTCTCCCTCCCAAAATTATAGCACCTTTTTGGATCTGAGGACTTCATTCCTGCAGCTAAATAATAAAAATATAGTTATCAACAATTTTTGAGCTTAGCAGAGAACACCAAGCTTCAAATGAGTACATAGTCCTTTTTTGAAATCTTAAAAGATATTATCAGATATTGAACAGTGGACCCATCTAAACAAAATATAAATGGACAGTTGTGTTTTAAGATACTAAGGGAGGGCTGAAGAGATAGAACAGCAGGTACAGAACTTGCCTTGCACATGACCTGGTTCAAGTTCCATGTGGTCCCCTAAGCACAACCAGAAGTGACTCCTGAATGCAGAGCCAGGAGTAAGCCCTGAGCCAGTAGTAAGCCCTGAGCACCACCAAGTATGGCCCCAAAACCAAACCAAACAAAAAGATACTAACCTAGGTTAAATGGTTGCAAAATAGAAAACATCACTCCAGGAGTGATGCTAAATTTATAGAGACTGGGTAAACCAAACAGTGTTTGAAACAAACATAATTCTCTCACATATTCTGCATTCAATTGTTTATTAAAATAGAGTGTCAATGTAATAGAATATTAAAATAGAACAAGTAGTTCTTTGGAGATTAGTATTCCTTATAATTTGAAAGTATTATACATATATATAAATTAAAAAAATAAAGAGGTCAGGATCAGAAGGGTAGCACAAAGTAAGTCGGTAAGTAACTTGACTTCTACATGATTGATTCTTGTTTTTGATTCCCATCAGTTTGGGTGGTAACCCATGCACTTCAAGGAATCAGACCTGAGCACAGATAAAAAGTCCATAAGCACAAAGGACTTTAAGTCCTTCTAAGTCCACAGGCACAAATTACCCCATCAAAAAAAAAGTTAAGCATATAATACAATGACTTAATTTCTACATTCCACAATTCTCCAGGATATTGTTATTTCAAGTCTCATTTCTACCATCATTTATTTATTTTTTTCTCTCCCTTTCAGAGTAAATGATATCATTTTAAATCAGATTCTTATTTTTGTTTGTTTGCTTGTTTTGGAAGCTCATTCAGTATTGCTCAGGGGTTCCTCCTGGTTCTGCACTCAGGAATTCCTCTTTGTGCTCTGGAAATAAAATTGGATGCAGAAAATCAAACCAGGGTCAGCTGTATGCAAGACAAGCTCCTTACCACTTGTGATGTCTCTCCAACCCCTCAAATTCTCAAACACCTTTGGTATATTTAGTATTTTTACATAAATGTTTCTATGCGGGATGTAGCATTTGATATCTTTCAAAAATTTCATCATCATCATCATCATCCCATTGATCATCGGTCCATCTCAGTACTGTCTCCATTCGTCCTAGCCCTGAGATTTTAGAAGCCTCTCTTTACTCGTCCTTCCCAACAGTGCCATATTGGAGGCTCTTTCAGGGTCAGGGAAACGAGACCCATCATTGTTACTTGTTTTGGCATATGAATACGACACAGGGAGCTTGCCATGCTCTCCCATGCAGGTACAAAACTCTCGGTAGCTTGCCAGCTGCTCTGAGAGGGAGAACTAAGCTATAAGATGTCACTGTCAGGAGCTTGGTATTCTAGTCTCTGGATGTTGGCCATTGATGAGAGGGCTGGAGCAATAGCACAGCAGGTAGGGCATTTGCCTTGCATGTGGCTGATCCAGGTGCAATTCCCTTGCCCCTTTCAGAGAGCATGGCAAGCTAGTTTCTCGGTGTGACTGCCTAGCTACTGGAAAATACTTTCAAAAACTTAAATCTAAAAAATATTCAGTTATGATGTTTGCTACACTTTTAACCATAACAAAATTCTGATGATGTAATGATAAATAACACCGTAATACTGTCATTCTGTTGTTCATTGTTTTGCTCAAGCAGGCACCAGTAATGTCTACATTGTAAGACTTGTTGTTACTGTTTTTGGTATATCAAATACAAATACGCCACAGGTAGCTTGCCAGATTCTGCCCTTCGGACGGGATACTCTTGGTAGATTGCTGGCTTCTCCAAGAGGGGTGGAGGAATTGAACCCGGGTCGGTCACATGCAAGGTAAACGCCCTACCCGCTATTCTAATACTACAGTCTAGGAGTAATAAGTAGTGCAAACCATATGAAAGGTGCTAAATTTGTCTTTTTAGCATTATTTAATAGTCCAGAAATTCTGAGTTGGAATTTAACACAGTTTTCTTAAAATCACCCTATTTCTTCATTACTAAGAAATGTTTCAAATTTAGGGGCCTGGAGGAATAGCACAGCGGGTAAGACGTTTGCCTTGCACGCGGCCGACCCAGGTTTGAATCCCAGCATCCCATATGGTCCACTGAGCACCACCAGGGGTGATTCCTGAGTGCAGAGCCAGGAGTAACCCCTGTGAATCGCCAGGTGTGACCCAAAAAGCAAAAAAAAAAAAAAAAGAAATGTTTCAAATTTTAACTAATATAAAATCTGAAAATTTAAACTTATTATACAATATAATTATACAATATATAACAATATATATAAATTATACATCATCAATGTCATCCCATTAATCGTCAATTTTCTTGAGCGCTCTCAGTACCATCTCCATTTGTCATAGCCCTTAGAAGCCTCTCTTTTAGAAGACTCCTTACTCGTCCTTCCCCATGGTGCCACATTGGAGGCTCTTTCAGGGTCAGGGGAATGAGATCCATCATGGTTACTGGTTTTGGCATATGAGTACGCCATGGGGAGCTTGCCAGGCTCTCCCATGCGGGCACGAAACTCTAGGAAGCTTGCCAGGTTCTCCAAATGGGAGAATTAGTCTATAAGATGTTGCTTCCAGGAGCTTGATTTTATAGTCTCTGGTTGTTGGCTGTTGATGGGATTGCGTAGTGCGGCGGGGGGGGGGGGGGCAGTTTCTGTGTGTGACTGCCTAGCTACTACAAAATGGAGGATTCGGAAGAGGCCCAGTCCGAATCCAAGCAGGCTTGGAGATCTCAGCCCCAGGTCCCACACGCCTGGGTTCCTCTGCCGGTTCTTTCATGCATGAAGCTCATCCGAATGTGTGGAGAGGGGCTTTGAGCATGGCTTTGGCTGGGTTATAATATAATTATATATAAACGTATATATAAATTATATACATATATCACTGTATCACTGTCATATCATTGCTCATCTATTTGCTTGAGTGGGCATTAGTAATGTCTCCATTATAAGACTTGTTGTTACTATTTTTGGCATACCAAATACGCCAAGGGTAGCTTGCCAGGCTCTGCCGTGTGGGTGATATACTCTCAGTAGCTTGCGGAGCTCTCAAGAGGGGCGGAGGAATCAAACCCGGGTTAGCCACATGCAAGGCAAACGCCCTACCCTCTGGGTAGCCCGTATATATATAAATTATACAATACATACAATATAATTTTACAATATAAATTATACAATATAATCATTTATAAATAAATAATTGATAACTTCATTATTACATTTGGAAACATAATACAGAGATTAAGAAATTTGCTTTCATGTGTCTGATGCCAATTTGCTGCTTGACTCCATATATGGATACCTGAACACCTCCATGAGTGATTCCTGAACACATGTTAGGAGAAAGCACGGCTCGGGGTGGCCCAACCACACATACACCAAAATAAAAAAGAAAAATGTTTGACTTATACATTCTGTTCAAATTATAATCATAATTGAAGAAACAAATGTTCTCCTGTGTAGAAATTTATGACATTTTTCTAATAGTTTTCTTTATCTATAAATATAGTTGAAGTAATAATGCATTTGTTCTTAAACAATGTGATACAAAAAAATTTTAGCAAGATTACCTGTCATCTGTAGTTTCTTTGAAATTTCTTCTGTATTTTCTTTTATTAAAGTTAGACAATAGAAATCAAATATTAAAAGAATAATAAACTGGATGATTTTGACTATACATGCAAATTTGTCAAAACATATTTTATTTACTGACATATACCTCTGCTTTACAATTCAAAATATCAGTACTATTTTTGACAACATAGCATAAATATTAGATGAGACTAGCTAGATTTTACAAAATATAATAGAATGGTAAAATCACACAAAATATAATAGAGTGAGCAAAATTAATACCTAAAAATAAAATTTTCTTTCCTGTTTAGAAAAAAGCTGACTTTTTATTATTTTTTTTACTTAGTAGCCTTATGTTTAATGCACATATCCCATTATTATCTTAATGGGTGCTCCTTCCATTAAAAAGTTATAGAAAATGTATACTTATATAATTTGATGGTATTTAAATATTTGGCATCACTCTATTTTAAATCTTAATGGAAACAAAAAATAAAGTACATATGCATATTCTCAGCATATTTATAATCAGAATTATCATTAATACATTTCCATACAAAATTATTCATAAATTTTTACACATTAAAACAGCAGTTTAACTGCAAAAATCACAATTTTGTTTGAGAAATTTATTATTAAAATGAAACATAAAGAATTGTTCTCAACTACTATTATAAAACTTCAATGCAATAAGTAGTCATTTCCTATTAGGACAATAATTATAAATCTCCTAAATAAAATCTGAGGAATCTTTAAAATTTTCATATTCAATATAAAACCAAGGTTAAAGATTAATCATCTTGAATGTTAATAAAATTTAATAATGGCTCACAACACAAATGATTTATGAAGTCAATTAATATATGAATAAACAGCATACAATTAAAACATGATATACTTGTAAAAAAACAATTATAAATATTACATTTTTATCTTAATGCTCCAGTTTTTTCACATCTTCCCTACCCTCAAACTTTTTATTAAATAAAATTTCTAAGACCATTTTTCCAGTACTTTGAAGAATTTACCTCAAAGTGGTCAAATTAATTGTGGTAAAAGGGTGTTGGTATATTAGTTATGAATGTGGTGTGGCAACATATATTTCAGAAGAGTTGTAAAACTCTACCCCTGGCCCCTCTAGCATTTAATAAAGCAATCTTATCTTTATTATAAAAGCAATTTACATCGGACATCATTGCTTATATGTGTAGCTACAGAAAATATTAGTAATTGTTAATTCTTAGGTATTCAGTGATTTGAGTTTTCACTGTTACATTGTTTTTATCACATATTACATTTCCCAAATTAAAAACAATACTGTCATGTCAAATTTATTTTTATTTGCAAGCCTATATTTTGTAATAATGATGTGACAAATAGGTTTCTTTTCACTTAGATTTGAATTATCAAGTTAAAATATAATCATACTTTTGAGTTAATTATTCCTGTTTTGAATTACTAGCTTCTTGAAAATTATGAATATTGATACTCCTTTTTTAGAACAAACTTACTTTTTGAACAAAATTACTGAGAACAAACTCAGTCATGATGGAGAAAAGATCCATTATCAGATACTCTCAACCAGATGTCACTTTTGAGGGCTAGTGCTCCCCAGGTAGGAATAAGAAGAAGAAAAATCAGGAAATGTCTTATCAGGAATAAATGTTTGGCCTGGTACATGCTTCAGTCATCTTCTTGAGCTATCTCTCGCTCATCATCACCCTTCCTCTTTTTGTTGATTTTGTCTGTTTGTTTGTTTCTGGGCCACACCCAGCAGGACTCAGGCCTTACACCTAGCTCTGGGCTGAGGGATCATGCATGTGGAGCTCAGGTGGACAGTGTATAGTTCTGGGTAAAAAATCCCAGCTGGCAGATTGTAAGCAGATTGTAAGGTCCAGGAATATGTTCACTCATGCATGAGGCTTGCCCGAGAGTGTGGAAAGTGGCCTGGAGTGGCAGCAGTTGGGTAGTGGAGGTCGGTTGCTGGGGCTGGGTCCCTTGGGGCAGGGAGGGCTCTCACCTGCCCTCCTCTGAGGCGCCCCTTGTGGAAACAGCCTCTGGCACAGAGTCCAGTGGCAAGGTTATGGGACCCGCAATTTAGGTTCCCTTCTGGGAGAAGCAGCCATGAGTATTAATGATTAGTATAGAAAAAGATTACATATTTTTAATAATTTACTAGTGTGATTAGTTGAAATAGTACATGTAGCTTGAGAATCACTCTGATAGATTCCTCTGTCCTTCTCGGAGAGCCCGGCATGCTACCGAGGGTATCTCGCTCACACAGCAGAGCCTTGAAAGCTACCTGTGGTGTATTCGATATGCCAAAAAGAGTAACAACAAGTCTCACAATGGAGACTTTACTAGTGCCCACTCAAGCAAATCGATGAGCAAGAGACGACAGTGCTACAGTGCTACAGCCTGGAAATAGGAATCGATGTAATTGTTGAAGTCTGTTAGGAACAGAAATAATTGAAAATCCTTACCTTATTTTCTTTTAAATAAAGCAATGCTAATCCCCCCCCCCCGAAATGTTTCTAAACCATATATCAGTCCAAAAAAATCCTACTGAAAAAAGTCTTTCTTAATCAATGGCTCCAGAATTTATATAACCTTATGCAATTTTACTTAACATCTCAGCCTTTATTTTATTTTGCAAAAATGAGTAAGGTGGAATGTGTGGAATAACGTAACACATTTGAGAGTAAAAATGTTTTTCTAAAGGAACTATAATTTCATTCACTTTGAAACACGAATATTGATTTGTTCGAGCGGGCACCAGTAACATCTCTCATTGAGTGACTTATTGTTACTGTTTTTGGCATATCCAATACGCACAGGTAGCTTGCCAGGCTCTGCCATGTGGGCTCCATACTTTCAGTAGCTTGCCGGAATAGAGGTGATAAATTTGTTGTCAGCTGGCTCTAACATCCTGCCACTCATGTGTTTTCTAGCTCATTTGGTGTTGACAAAAAATACTGTTCGGTGACTCAGTAAAGAATTGAGCATTTTTCTTTTACCTATTTATATTCAGAATAAATTCTTATTTCCAGTTTTTAAAAAAAAAAACTTGGGAAACCTGACAACTCTGTTCTTCTATTATTTAAAGGTAACAATTTAGAAGTATACATATACAAATTTTAATTTAGACAGGTTGCTGTATAATTCTGGTATTAGTAGTTTAAGGTATATGATATTGTAATTCCAAACTCACCACCATATCAATGTCCCTCCACCAATGACCTTCCCACAACACCACCTCACTGCCTTAGAAAACTCACTGCTTTTTGTTTGTTTTATGTAGGGGTAGGAAGCACACCCAGTGGTTCCTAGAGGTTACTTCTGGATATGCACTCAGAAATTACTCCTGACAAGCTCAGGCAACAATATGGGTTGAAGGGCATTGAACCTGAGCTGTTGCATGCAAGGCAAGTGCCCTATCACTCCAGTTCCTCAAACTCACTTTTTAAGATTTAATTATATAGTTTGGGACACATGATTACAATGTGTTGTCACTTATAATTTTGACATATACGCTTAATTTTTACCACCAGCAATATGACCAAGATCTTCAACCAACATCCTAATTTTACCTTCAGTTCACCTCATCATCCCCGCCTGACTCTACTTTGGCATCCTCAGTTCTGTAATTTAAGAACAAGAAACTCTTCCTTTTTTCTTTCTCTCATTTCTATTTCTATTTTTGGCAGGAGTGGGGTGGGAAGAATTACTCTTGGCAGTGTTGGGGAAACAAGGAGCAAATTCAGTGCTGGGAATTGAACCTAGGCCGACCACATGCAAGGCAAGCACCCTACCATCTGTACTATTTCCCTAGCCTAGAACTTTTCTTTTCTAAGTGTGTCACAGTTCCTAGTTAGTCATATTCTCCATGCCTCTTTGTGAGTTTCCTAACATGGTAATGAATCCAATAGCTATTTTTGTTTTTTTTTTTTTTTTGGCTTTGTGGGTCATACCCAGAAATGCACAGGAGTTACTCCTGGCTCATGCACTCAGGAGTTAACTCCTGGTGGTTCTCAGGGGAGCATATGGGATGCTGGGAATTGAACCTGGGTTGGCCGCATGCATGGCAAATGCCCTACCTTCTGTGCTATTGCTCCAACCCCCCTACTGCTATTTTTATTACTTTTTCTGTATTTTGCCTACATAGATTTTAGGTATTTATTTACTAAGAAAACACAGCTGTTAGTTCCCCAAAGCCAATGATCTCATAATAATATTATATTTTGAATGTGATTCCAGTAATAGTTAAAAACAGTTCTAGGCTTTAAACACATATAGCTTTATTAATTCACAATATCCCTAGAAATATACCAGCAAGACGGTGATATAGAGTAAGTTGGCTTGATTTCCAAAAGGAGCAATAAATAATTAACTAGAAAGAAAGAAACCTTTGGAAGTCTGACAAATGGGATAAGACAGAAGCACCTCTGACACCACAGAGCACAATGTTGTTGCTACCTTAAGGAAACTGATGCTTCAGTGGAGAGTTGCGTAAACACAAGTACCTGGTGGGTGCAGTTCTGCGTGGAGCTAACAGTTTAACTGTCGATCCAGTCATAAGTCTGGAGAAGGGGAATGCAGAACAAATGTAGAGGCACAAGCTCTCGATCCAAATACAGTTGACAGAAAGTAGCATGTGTGCTCCACGTAGGCCATATCTTACTAGAAGAACAACAGAGAAGATGCTTGAGACTATATTTCCAATATTGCCAGCTCTTAGAAATTTTATGAAATACACTGAGAACAGAACAACAGCACTGTGTCAGATATGCGACTCCTGAGAGGTGGGATAATGTAAAGCCAAACAGTGAATCATTATTGCATTCTTAGCATGATTAACACCACACCTAGAGCCCTTCACTTTCGTTCACAGTCCCTCTAACACAGCAGCTTAAATTTAGGCTTAGGATCTACAAAAGCCAGCAGATACTGCATAAATCTAATACAAAAATATATCCATGAATGCATGTATACATACCTACCTACTTACATACGTAAATCACCATTAGAGTTCAAGTGCTATGTGAAAAAATAGTAATGTATTTGAATGCTCCAAGATCATGACTCAAACAGTATTAAATTAGGCAAATAAGAAAGAAAAATTTAAGGTCACAAAATGAGGAAATGAAAACACAACACTTATGGCAAGTCAAGAGAAAAAGAATATGGAATTAGAAGGAGATAAAACCACATCATGATACCCATAGTTATGCAATAATCTTTAAGACATGGAAGAATAAAACAAAGAGGTCACAATTGCTGTGGTAACAAGATTATCACAAAAACCCAGAAAGCAAGTCATAGAATTGCAAGATAACTTAGCAAATGAAATCTAAGAGGTAGAGTCTTAGAAAAATAAGAGCTGGGGAAGAAGGCAGCAGGAATAGAGAAGAGATAACTAAGACAATGATGGTTGGAGGAATAGTTTGGGATGGGAGATGTGTGCTGAAAGTAAATAAGGGACCAAGTGTGATAACTTCTCAGTATCTGTATTGCAAACCATAATGCCCAAAAGTATCTAGAGAGTATTGTGGAAATTAACTGCCAAAGAGGCAGTGGGAGGGTGGGAAATGGGGGGGATATACTGGGGACATTTGTGGTAGAGAATGTGCACTGGTAAAGGGATGGATGTTTGTTCATCGTGTGATTGAAACTCAAACATAAAAGCTTGTAACTGTATCTCAAGGTGATTCAATAAAAAAAGAAAGAAGAAAAACTAAATAATAGGTTGAGAAAATATTTTGTATAGGAATCTTTGGTGGGAACTAATATTGTAAATACTATAGAATGAATTATTTAAACAGAATCCAGTTATAATTTTTTATTCCATTAGATTATTTTTTAATTAGGATGAGATTACTTTTCAATTTTTTTAATGTTCTAACTAGGAAAAGTTCAGTGCTGGCAACTCCTTTAACTTTTGTTCATCAGTGATACCTTTAATTTTCCTTCATAGCTAAGTCTTGCAGTTTATAGTATCTTTGCAGGCAGTTTTTATTTTTGAGCATTTATAATATTTCATTTCTTTCTATTTCATAAGAATTTCTACCATAAAGCATCATGAAAGCCTGATGGGTAGTGCTTTTATGTTACCTACTTGTTTTCCCCACCATCTTTAATATTCTTTGTTTGATCTCTTGATCAGTGCTCTGCCATAGAACCTTAGCGTAGATTTCTTTACCTTGATAGTCAGGTGTTTTGTTAGCTTCAAAAACTTTATACCACATTTCTTTGTTAGGATTGGAAATTTTTCCACTATTATTTCTCTGAATAGGCTCTTTGATCCATTTTATATATATTTTTTCCTCTTCTGGGAAACCATTATCTGCTTTCCTGGTTTTCCCAATATAGTTAGAAAATATTTGTAGTACTTTTACAACTTCACAAAGCATCTTATTTTCCTACCTTCTGAGCAATTTGCCTATTCCTTGTGAACTACCTTTAAGATCTTTCCTAATTCTTACATATTTTATCAAAAATCATCCCATAGTTTTCTCTAAAGCTCCTGATATCATTAATTGAATAGTACATGCCCTAAATCCCTATCATTTTCTTACTAACATCTTAATTGTTTTTGTTTTGTTAATTTTATTTCTCAACCTATTATTTTGTTTTTCTATTTTTTATTGGCTCTCTGTGAGATACAGTTGCATCCTTTTAGTAAATTTGAATATAAGTTGAGGAAATATAAATTTCTTAAAGACTGAATAATATGAACTATATTATTGTATTTATTTAACATCTATATTAAATTAGTATGTTCATGTCCTAGATCACAAGTTTCAACTTTTTGGCCCTATAAACTCTCTAAGTGGAGGAATTATTTTATGGACTTCCAAGGCATACATAAACCATGTAGTTTATAATTAAATTGTGTTATTTATTTATTTATTTATTTTGGATATTTCTTTACTTGTCTAAGTCCTGAAGTTTGCAAGGGGTTACTCCTGATTGCTCATGAGGCATCTTGAAGGACCATTTGGAGTGAACCAAAGTTGGCCACATGCCATATGCAAGGTGAAAATATTATATTCTATTCTCTATCTCATTATATTTTTTAAAAAATTACTTTGACTTAGATTTCTGACCCCTATCTTTTTCATTAATTGATATTATTGTTGCAATAACAATAATAGGTTTGCACATGTTTGGATGTAATACTTCCATTTTTGTTTTGGTACTTACTGGGGGGGTCACATATCAGATCTGCCACGTTTGCATGTAAGGGATCTGGTGCTCACCAGGGAACACAGCCAGCTCTTGCTGTGGCTCAGGAATATGTTTTGGTTGGAGGTCACACTCTTTAGAGGTTTTGGTTATAAGGCACTCTAGGACTCCCACTACTGTGTGCAGTGAAACACCACTGTTTAGTTATGGGGCTCACCGGATTTTGTGTCTTTTAACTGGAGTTACCCCAAAACCATGATTGTGTTCTAGGAAAAAATTTTCGAGGTGACAGACGGTACAAGCACCAGATGTATAGCCTTCAGTATTGTGTTTGTTGCATCAAGCAGCATTATGCATCTAAATCACCTCACACAGGTAAGCTGGGAGCTTCAGGCACTGAATCACTTAGTGGTCCACTTGTATTAATTATTGTGTCATACAAAATGAAAATCTTATCCACAATGTTAGAAAAATTAATAACCTTCTTTAATGAGCTGGTTGGAACATTGTGTGTTTGAACTAGGCTGTGAACTGTAGTTGAAATGCACTGCTTTCTAGGAGACTCCCTCTCTGTAGTTAGGTTGTGCTCAAATCTCTTTTTCAAACCCATGGCTAGTTATTAAGTGGTGATTCGAGCAAGATTATTAGCATCCCATGAATTTTTTAACTTATTTGTGGTTGCATATTGGTTTTGTTTGGACTAAGTAACTTAAAAGTTTATATGTTCCTCACAAAAAACAAAGGATTCCAAAAGCAGTATATTCACAAATTTCATCTCAGATACAAACAAAACAAGAAGTCCTAACATGTAGGAAAACGAAACTTGGAAATTGAACTAATATAACTGGATAAGCATTAACAAAATCTGGTGGAGTGGAATTTGAAAGTGCTACAATTGTAAAATAATGCATTTCTTGGTAATGTCCACATGTTTTATAGATTTCAAAAGTAGCTATCTTTTAATAAAATTTCTTTCTTGGGTGATCTCATGATGGGAAGTTTTGATGAAAAATATTGCAGAATAAATGCAAAGGTATCATTCACATTTAAACCGATACTTAGTTTTCACAGAGTGAATGGAATCATATGTATGTATATATATGTATGTGTGTATATATGTATATGTATATGTATATGCATATATATATGAGTGTGTGTATATATGTATATATATGTATATATATATATATATATATATATATATATATATATACTGGACCAGAACAGTTCTGAGACAGCTCGGGAGTCTGGAACTGTGGCTGTGGAGCTGTGTCTCAGGGTGGAGAGGCCTCGGGGTTGAGGCTCAGTTCCGTTTTGGGTGGTAGTGAGTCCTTCCCATGCCACAGCTGCTCACTGGTTTCTGTAGCACTGTCAGATTGTTGTCACAGGGCTTCCAAGGCTTTGTCATGAACTCTTTTAAAATATTTTTTTATTTGTCCTTTTTGAATTCCCGGAAGTTTTCGTGAAACATTTTCTATGCGACAAATGACCAAAAAAAAAAAAAAAAAAGGAAGGATGGAGGAACCTTATAACTTTATTCCACCAAGGAATCTTTTGCAAGACATTTGGTCCTGCATACTTGAAAATGCTGTCTGTGAAGCAAAATATAGCCAAGGATTTAGTGAAGCGGATAGGGCGTTTACATTGCACATGGCCAGCTGATTTCAGTTTCTCTGCCCCTCTCCGAGAGCCCAGCAAGCTACCAAGAGTATCTCACCCGCCCGGCAGAGCCTGGCAAGCTACCCGTGGAGTATTCGAGATGCCAAAAAACAGTAACAAGTCTCACAATTGAGACATTACTGGTGCCTGCTCAAGTAAATTGATGAGCAATGGAATGACAATGACAGTGACAGTGTTTTTTTAAAAACTTTCTTATGGAGACTTCCATAGGCAGAGCCTGGCAAGCTACCCGTGGTGTATTTGATATGCCCAAAACAGTAACAATACTCTTTCCCCTGACCCTGAAAGAGCCTCCAATCGTTGGGAAAGATGAGTAAGGAGAGGCTGCTAAAATCTCAGGCTGGGAGGGGTAGAGTCATTTACTGGTGCCTGCTTGAGTAAATTGACAAACAACAGGATGATAGTGATACAGTAATATATATATATATATATATATATATATATATATATGAAACTATGCCTGAAATCACTTTCTGTTGTGTGACTAGCTTTAAGTAAGTCAGTTTGAACCAATAGAAGTTCAACTCAAACTCATTGTAAAGAGAAATTTTTTACTCTTCTTTAATATATCATTTGAAACTATTGTCATGCAGTCATTATTTCAGGTATTCTTAAAGAACTGCATATGGAAATTCAAAGAAATCTTTATAACAAAGATGCTATTTTTGTGTTCTAAAAGAGATGTTAGCATTTTAGGAGCAAAAGAAAGTCTATAGAAGTAAATAATGAGCATCATCACACAAATAGAGGGGAAGACCAATATAAATTAAAAGTTTGTCATGTTTTATGGTTGCAATTGAGACTCATTTTCCCACTCAAATCTTAGCTAGTTGATTCTTGTCAGAGTTCAGTATTCTAAACCAGAAGCAACTCTCTTGAGAATAGGCAAATTACTGTACCTATGATGTTACCTAAGTGCCTTTGAAAAATTGTCAAGTCTTATCCTTTGGTGCTTACTGCAATTTACTCACGCTTAACATTTAAAGGTATCATAGTGCTATATAGAATATAATCTGAGATATGTGATTTGTTGTTTTAAGCTAGAACCAGTAGACCATGTTACTCAAGGTCCTAATACTACTTCAGAATCTCTGTGAAGCCAAAGGATAAATATTAATTTTCATACAACATTAATTTTCTCAAGGAAGGTGAGGTCAATGTTATATTTATATTAAACTCAATTATCATTTTTAATCAATCCATAAAATTAGAATCTTAAGGTAAATATTAATTTATAAATATATTGACCCTTTAGCAGAAGATAGTAGATTTTTTAACCCAGACTTTTAATACCAAGTAATTAACTTACATTATGTTCTTTCATTTGCCACTGTTGGCAGTCTTCCAAGAGAACACAAATGTAACATCATATAGGATTGAAAGAAGATAAATAGAAGCTGTTCAGAGCAGCTTAGAGGAAAATAGCAGAAAAGAGTTCATAAGATAAATATGGTCTTGTTTTTCAAAAAATGACCTTAAAAATTAAAGATGAAAAAATTGTTGCATCCAAAATTTATTTTAAAAACAAGGTAAATATGAACAAAGTAGACTTACAGACTGTCTTTCAATTCTGCAAACTCAAATTCAACTGCTACTATGCTCCCTAAATCCAAGAGAGTGAACATAAAATTGTTAAGCCATGTGCACTGTTTGCCCTTTCACTATAAATTACTTCCACTGGCTTCACTTATTTATAGAGTGAGCATGTAATTTTGCATCACTTAGTTTGCAGACTAATGAGTCTTTATAGAGAACCAAAACATAGAATGAGATTTATTAGTTTCATTGAAGGAAAGTATTATTTTATACATAGTACAAAATAATGTTTCCATTGAAGGAAACATCATACTTATACATTTCATTGAATCATGCATACAACAAATCATATAAACACATGGACACCATATACACAATTACATCAAACATTGATAACAAAACCATATCATTCACCATTCTGAAGAAGGCTCAAACATTATTGTGGATTTTGTTAAAAATGTTATCTGGGAACTAGAGCGATAGCACACCAGGTAGAGTGTTTGCCTTGCACACAGCCTCCCCGGGTGTGATTCCCAGAATCCTGTGTGGTCCCCTGAGCACCGCCAGAAGTGATTCCTGAGTTCAGAGGCAGGAGTAATCCCTGTGCATTACCAGGTGTGACTCAAAAGAAAAAAAAAGTTGTTATTTGCCTATTGTAAAATTATTGAACAAACTGTCTCCAAATCACTGTGTCTGAAAGATAAGTCTCACTAATGATAAATTCCAAGCAATTTTTTGGCAGCTATTCAATCTATGTATAAAACAATAAAGAAGTTGGTACATCAATTTTATTACTTCAAAGTATTAAAAGAAGAGGCAACAAATCAAACAAAATTTAACAATTTTTAGGTCACTGAAATATATGATTAAAATGAGATAATTTAAGTTTTTCAAAAGCATAATTTAATGAAAATTTATAGAATAAAATTATACTTTGTACATCTGCATTAACATATATTATCTTATATAATATATCATATATGATGCAATATGTATGTATATAATTATGAATTCCTATGTATGGCAATAAATGAATGTGAGGTGAATTTCTTACATGACATTCTAAATATAGGACAAACTCAGTTTACCCCTGCGATCTTAAAATTTGGTCTATTAGGTTGTAAAAATGACTTTTATTAATAGATGTGGGCTACAGCTATAGAGTTGTGCTTATATCTGCAACTGCTTGCTTTGCAGACAGTCAACCTGAGTTACAAGCCCAATGCACACACGGTTCCCCATTTGTTGTGAGGAACGGTCCCTGAGCAAACCATTTGAGATACATGCTTTCACCTCCTTCGCTGATATACTACTTATTGATTGCTTATTATACAGTGACAAATTTGATTTAAAATTATTTTTGAGTTTATTCCTTAAAAATAGAAATACAAATCTTTGTATACTAAATTGTACTCACACTTTATTATAATCATATCATTTCTAGTCATTTTGTTGATGGAGTCTTAGGGAATTCTATGTAGATTAGCACGCCATTGGTAAATAATAATGTTTTTATTTCTTATTTCCAATCTGAATCTCCTTTATTGCTATGCACTAATTCTGTATCACACTGTATCACTGTCATCCCGTTTCTCATCGATTTGATCCAGTGGGCACCAGTAATTTCTCCATTGTGAGACTTGTTGTTACTGTTTTTTGGCATAGGAATACACTAAGGGTAGCTTGCCAGGCTCTGCAGTGTGGCGAGAAACTCTCAGTACCTTGCTGGGCTCTCCGAGAGTGTCAGAGGAACCCGTGTTGTCTGTGTGCAAGGCAAACGCCCATCCTGCTGTGCTATTTCTATATAATAATAGTGATGAGAGTTGTCATCCTTTTTTGTGCCTTATCCTTGAAATATTTCAGTTTATCACCATTGAATATATTATAATATATTAGTAGTGTGCTTGTCATGTATGCCCTTAACTATGTTAAGGTATCTCCCTTCTGTCCCCATTTTGTAAGTAAAAAAGTGCCCTATGATTTTTATTTAAATTTTTATTTTTTACTGTGTCTTGTATAGACTAAAATATGTTAGCAAGACACAATTATTTCCCATTATCAAGAACTCTAAAGAAAGCCACTCTGAAATATTTTCGATAACACATATAGTGTCCAATATCCCTGATTATATGAAACAGGAATTTTTTACATATTTATAAAATTAGATAGTAGCTAAGTACTTTGCCTAAATTGTTTTCAACTTTATGAACTAAACAGTGTTCTGTAAAAGTACAACTTTAAAAAACATTATTTTAACAGTTGGTTCATAATATTTGATTATATTTAATATTCAAATACCCTTCCCACCACCATTACACCTTCCCACCACCAAATTTGGGATGTTTCCATTGCAAGCCCCAAGCCCTGTCCCAAACACAACAGTATCTTTCATATTGTCTGTTATGAAGTGCAGTTGAGCGTGCTTACAAAAAAGTGTTCATATAGGAAACAGTGTGAAGAGTTTTTCAATTTTGGCAGGAGCCATTTAGAAATTCTATAGGATATCACTAACATGTTGTTAAAGTTTGGGTGGTATATATTTGAAAATATGTATGTATGCATATATATGTTTCCCTCTATGATTTGTTGCCTACTATTTGAACCCCATCAAATGTGGTATGGTAATTATGGAGAATGGGTAGGGAGTGTCTTATGATGTGTCCAGAAATATATTTACTCATGTGTGAGGCTCAGCCGAGTGTGCGGGAAGTGTCCTTGAGTGTGGTGGCGGTTGGGTTGTGGAGTTTTTTGGTTGTTGGAGCTGAGTACCTTGGGGTGTGGAGGGCTCTCACCGTCCCCATCTAGGGCACCCCATGTGAAACAACCTGGCACAGAGTCTGGTGTCATGGTTATGGGTGCCTCATGTTATTCTCCTTTCCGGGAGAAGCAGCCGCGGGATCTGGCGGTGGCTGATGACAAGATTATCTGGTGCCGGCAGAAGTGGTTTATATAAACACTATATAAACACAATAGTGTGACCCCTGGGTTACCAGAGACTGGGGGTAGCCAGCAGAGAATCTCTGCTCCTGGTGCCGGTGAGCCCAGAGTCCAAGGTCACAAAGTTACGAATTACTTGTGTTCCATGCATCTTCACTCATGCGCGAAGCTCGGCCCGAGAGTGTGGGAAGTAGCTTTGAGTGTGGCAGTGGTTGGGTTGTGGAGTTTTTTGACTGCTGGATCTGGGTCTTTCAGGGTGGGGAGGGCTCTCACCTGGCCCCCTCTGGGGTGCTCTATGTGAAACAGCCTGACATGAAGTCCGGTGACATGGTTATGAGGGCCTCATGTTATACTCCCTTTCGGGAGAAGCAACCGTGGAATCTTCAAAGTACAGCTTTTGCAATGCCACCCAAGCCTTACTTTGTACACCACCACAAAGAAAAAGAATATCCTTCTGGCCTCTGTCACTGTCATCAGTGTCATCACTGTCAACCCGTTGCTCATCGATTCACTTGAGTGTGCACCAGAAACATCTCCATAGTGATACTTATTCTGGCATCTAGTAAGAAAAAATAAACAATGTTTTTTGAACATTTTGACAAGTCAACTGATAGAAAAATATCAATTCAATAAATTCAGTAACTTATTTTTTCATAAACTCTATAGCCTAACATTTTTAATAATAAATTTATGCATAGGATTAATAGTCATCCCAATTCAGTTATGTACAAACCAATTACCTATAATGAAAAGTTTGGGGGTCTGAAAGATAGTAGAACATTTAAGATGCTTGCCTTGCGTATTATTGATCTAAGTTCAGTCCCCAGTGTGAATATGATCTACCTACCACTGTTGGAAATGATCCTTGAGCACAGCGCCCTGAGCACCAAAAGGTGTGTCTGATCCCCAATTTCAAAGTTGTAAATTGTATGAAAGTGCATAAGAAATTTGAGAATATTTAATTTGCCTAAATATGATATATTTGTCCTTGTAGAATAGAAAATATGTTCTTAGATAATGGTTCTTTTTAAAATTATCTGAATGTTTCAGAAATTTAAAAAGAATTCTAAACCCAAATTATTGTAGTTACAATTAGTATGTTAAATCATGTTTGATTATGACCAAACTCTCATAATTAATCTGAGCACTAAGAATTCTGCTCTTTCATAGTAAGTGATCCTTCTATAATAAAAATTGATCCAGAAGTTACTTCTATCTTAAGAGAAAAGTCCAACCTGGAACCATGTGAAATGTTTCTTTGGTCACTCATGATAATCCATGCTATCTCAGATTTTTAACTCTATTACTTAGAGAGATGGCCATCTCCCCAATTTCAACTAGATCCTCAAGTTTACTTCTACTTTTACCCACTATTAGATTTCAAATTTTGTCATGATAATCAATCTTGCAATTCAGTAGGGTAGAAAATAAGAGAGATATAAGGAAGTAAGTGCTCTTAAGTTATATATTTTAAGCTATTGCTTATAGAAACTGGACTGAAGAAGGGTATCTCCTGCATTGGATATCTCCATCAAAATCTTATATCTTAATCTTAAGAATCACTGAACATAGACATAGCGGCCCCCAAGTATGGTAGTCTGGAGACATGTTGCTATAACCAGGATGGCATGGATAATCTATCTCAGTTGCATGGCATCTTCAGGCCCTCACATTTGATGGTGACTTGGTTGGCAGAGAAACCTAAGGAGGGGGACCCCTGGTTCTTGTAACATTACTAGGAACCACACAATATGTATGTATTTGTGTTTGTGTGCAGAAAAATCAATTTATCTTTTTTTGGACAATTTTAGATCCCACATTCTTTTGGGTTGAATAATGTGATAAGAATTATAACTTTAAAAACTTTAGGATTATTTGTTATATCAGAGCTTCTGTAGCACAGATATGAAATAAAAGAAGTTATATATAAAATATATATGAAAATACATCTTAACTTTATCCATTATGTAAAATATATAATTTTCTTCATATCAATTCCTTTCATTTCTTATTATAGGCTAGTGAGTAATTGTGTACTTATGGAGATTTTTATAGAGACATATTTCTTATACTGTTGCATTTCCTGGGGAAATTTTCATTTAAAAACAGATTTTATAAGTTCTACAACTCTGAAGTATGACCTATAAAAAATTGCATGTGTCTGAGTAGAGTCTAGTATAGCATCAAATAATCACTAAAGGATTGTGTTGCTGCAGATACAATATTAAATAAAGCAGCATCCCTCATGTCTAATGAATTTTTCTTTCTTACCAAGCAATTTTCATGAATCTTCCTCTGATGTTCATAGATTAATCTCTCTTTGTTCTTAATATTAAATATATATACAAGAATGTGATTCAAAAGCCTTTAAAATGTGAAAACTAAGACATCTACTGTTTATTTTATAAAATTATTTTGTTTCTTTTGTGCATATGCATTTCTTTCTTTGGATATTAAGTTTAAACAAATTTAACAATACAACTGCTTAGGACAATCTAAATTATTTAATAGCAAGAAATTATAATATGCAATAATTGATTTTAATTTCCTATGACAAAAGCAAATAAAAAGAATTCACATGATGAAGTTAACCTAGTACACACTCATTAAAAATGTCTAAGCATATGTAGCCATCCTTTATGACTTTTGCCACCAAATTAATGTATTTCTTTGTCCATATCATTTATTTGTTAGCTGAAGAATGATTGTTACTTATTTGTGTGATCTTTTTTACCAAGTTTGATATGGATATAATCTGAGTTACTTCATATGTAGGCATCAAGAAGTTTATTTCTGAACTTCTTAGAGGAAATTCTCTATGAGTAGCTGTGCATTGTATATATACATATATATATATATATATATATATATGGTGGAGAAAAATACAAGAGACTTCTATGTCAGCATATTGGCCCAGAGTCCAGGATGGTACATTTATTTTAACCAGAGATGAACATATTTTGACTCATAATAACCTCCTACATAGAGGAGGTCAGTTTATTTTTTTTAACCTGTTGGATATTTCTCTGCTTAAGTAGAAACTATACTTCACTGATATCTCAGCAACCTAAATGTCAATCTTCAACAACAAGAACAACAAAGAAAAAAAAACAGTTAAAGACATAAGTAACTGGGATCTGTAGAGATAGTAGAGCAGATAGATTGCTTGCCTTGCATTGTCCAATTTGGTTTGATCCCTGACACCTCCTATGTTCCCCAAATATGCCAGGAGTAATCTTTAGGAATCCTTAGGTTCAGAGCCAGAATTAAGTCCTGAACATAGCAGTGTGTAGCTTCAAAACAGTGACAACAACAACAACAAATAGGAAAAATAAAATAAGCAAATAATCTGTTCCTTTCTGTTAGATAACATTGGGTTGTCCAGGCTCCTCCCTCAGGGATCTTAGGTTTATTTAGCTACTCCCACAACAGTGTTCCTGAGGCATACCCAATTTCATCAAACACTAATAATCTTATATTACTTTTCTCTTTCTTTTATGTCACTTGCATGGTTTAGCAATGACCTTTTTGTATAGACACAGGAAGACAGTTCATGTTATGCCTTTGTAACATGTGAGTTAATTGACTCCAAATAATATTTACTCCTGGGCATCCATCATCTTTACCTGTCTTAAGCTTCAGTCGCCCTTGGATTCTAGCACTCCAAAAGCATTGTCCTGATGAAGGGACTGGATGGACCCAGGGCAAATTGCAAGCTACCCTGGCATTATATAATAAGATAAGGTAGCATAAGTATAATAAGACCATGATCATGAGATAAACTCTGTCATGACTCAAAAAGAAGTAACTCTTCAAGATCCTGCTGGGGTTAGAAAAGACTAACCTGGCCTGAGGATTGTGGTCTGCAATATATAGTGAGATGTCCTCAGGAATAGTCAATCTTTAAGCTAACATACCTCTTATGTATTCATACAAAATGACCACAAATATTATAAAAAATAAATTTGTTATGATTGTTTAAATGGATTATTAGCTGAGGGAAGGATAAAGCAATACACCCTGGGTACCCTGGATGAAATCCCACTGTTAAGCGGATCTCCTAGTTGTCTAGAGTGCTGAACCCTTAGATGAGATTTTGTCTTTAAATTAGTCTAGAACGTCCCTTGAAGGAGTGACTTTACCTCTGCTGCTATTATGACAATGTTCAACCCCACCTATGTGCACCTCTACCCTTCATGATTTCTATGTAACTATGATATAAAGAGGAGGAGGGTGGATGACTTTGAGGTCTATGAGGAGACTAAAATATAACGATGAGAAAGACAAGGATATGATGACTAGAGATCAAGGAGGATGAGGACAGGATGAGGGAACTATGATGACTGGGACTACAACCAAAACTATGACTATAATTGTGTAATAAGGGCAGTTATGGGACTACGTTGAGGATGAGAGAGAAATAAACCGACTACCGACCAGCCCGGCCCTGTTTCTCCATTTCACCAGTCCATCCGTTGCCATGGGCCAGCCAGGAGAATGATTTCTTGGCCCTCAAATGCTTCTAGTATCGTACATGCTCACGCCCCTTTCTTTGAAAACTCACACCTTTCTCTTAAGTCACTACAAAACTTTATGCATTGGACTGACAAGGTTGTGAAAACTCAGTGACGAAAGATGTGGTAGATCGAATAATGGTTCTTAACAACACTGCCCTACTCTTCAATCCCATATTATTTCATATCAAAAAAGAGTGAAAAATAAGTTGATGCACAGAAAAAAATATAATGATACTAAGGTCTTGATATTGAGCTGTTCACCCAGATTTTCTGATTGAGGAATGAAAGTAATCACAAGTGTTTGTCAATGAAATGGAAGAAAATGGATGTGCTAAGATAGACGAGAAGATAATATCACTGACACAGAGATTGGTCAAGGAATGGGTTCTTCCATAGAATGTTATAGAATTGTTTCCCCACTGATATACTGTTTCTGGCCTTATAAGACTGATACCAAACTTCTGGTATTTACCAAGGAGAGACTATTTCTGTTAAATCATCAAGGTTGTGGTGACTTATTACAGCATCTTCCAGGTACATGGTAAATTTTACAAAGAGTAAAATTAGACTGGACTCTTTTAGATGAAGTTATTTTCTATTTCAAGCTTTTACTTAACCAGATACACTATTTATTAATGTCTCAAGAAAGGAGAGGACTACTAAGGACCTTATTAAAAAAAAGTAGATGAACCAGGAGCCGCGGCACGAGAAACAGACCCTCCGCACCTATTGACTGTGATCCTGAGGTCTCCTAACCCATTTTGGCACCAGAGCGGATGCTTGCAGCCATCCATTTTGACTGTGAACTGAGCTAAAATATTAGAAACCCAAACCGCGCGGCCGCGATAGCAGCCGCGCGGACTTAAAGTCTTCACTCTTAGCAATCAAGAGAAATTATTAGATGATGCCTATTCAGCAGGCCTGATTGTTGGGGAAAATTTCCAATCAATAATAGTGAGTTCTGTATGGAAATATGTAATGTACTCAATATATAGAGAGAATAATGGGAATATCATTAGCTACTTAGATGGGGGGTGGGGTGGGAGGGGGGTGTATTGGGGTTCTTGGTGGTGGAACGGGTGCACTGGTGAAGGGATGGTGGATTAATCAGTATTTGACTGTGACTTAAACCTGAAAGCTTTGTATTTTTTTTCTTTTTTTCACGATGGTTCAATAAAATATTTCTTAAAAAAAAGTAGAATAAAAGAAATAAAAACTTATCAGTGTTACCAGCAATGTTTACAGATAATTTATTTGTTTCATTACTTATAGTTGATATATTTTCTCTCTCTCTCTGTCTCTCTGTATCTCTCTCTCTTCCTCCCTAGATAACTGTAAAAAATACAAAGGTGCACACGTGTGGGAGGGTGCAATGTGATGTGTGTGTTTTTCATGGGCTCTCAGGGCAGCACACTCTCTCTCTCTTTCCCCGCTCTCATTTGGTGTTCTCAAGATGTTGTGTGTGGACCGGATCGGGATAGCTTCTCCTTGTGCTCTGCTTCTGTATGTGCCACTGTGCACTCTTCTGTCTGTCTCTATATCTCTGTCTCTGTAGTCTCTCCTCTGGTCTCTTCCGACCTCTCTCTATCTCTGTGTCTTCTCTCCTGCTACTGTGTCTTCTCTCTTGCTCCTGTGTCTTCTCTCTCTGCTTCTGTGTCTTTTCCTTACTCCTGTGTCTTCTTTCTGCTTATGTTCTGCTTCTGTGTCTACTGCCTTCTGTGTCTTCTCTCATGTCTTCTGTCTTGCCTCTGTCTGCTTCTGTCTTGCCTTTACCCCCTCCCTGCTTACAGTCTTAGTTTATATAGCAATTACGTAGGGTGGTGACACAAAGGTGGGTTGAACATTAACAAATCAACAAAGAAGGGTAAAACCATTTCTCCAGGAGATCAACAAAATCTCATCTAAGGAGAATACTCCAGATTACTAGGAGATCCGCTCAAGAGTGTGATCCAAACAAGGGTGTGTCGATTTCTTCCGTCCTCAGCTAGTAATCCACTTAAATAGTTATAGTAAATTTACTTCTAACATTACTAGCAATGTCATTCTGTATGAATACAGTAAGATATATATCAGACTGAAAGTTTGGTTTTTCCTGAGTACATTCACCATATTTTCTAGACCACAGTCCTCGGGTCAGGTTAGTCTTCCTAAACCCAGTAGGGTCCTTCTCTCATCATTACTTTTGAATTATGACATTACTTTTGTCTATGACCATGCTCTTAAATTATAGTTGAGTATTGTGGCGCTTTGGTCTGGCCCATTTCAATACCAGGGTAGTTCACTGCTTGCCCTGGGTCCATTCCATCTCCCATCAAGATCCTGCTTATGGGGTGCCAGGAACTAAGGGAAACTGAGTCAAGAAAGCAGATTGCCCAGGAGTAAATATTATTGGAGTCAATCAGCTCCCAAGTTATAATGCATAATATTAACTGTCTTCCTATGTCCATACAGAAAGAACATTGCTTTAAAGCAGACTAATTTCCCCATGGAAAGGCTAAAAGGACAAACCCAATGTTATCCTACAGATAACTACCAATTGTGCTGAGGACTTAGTCCTGGCTCTCCACTCTGGGATTGCTCCTGGCACACTGCAGATTTGGGGGTGGAGATGGAAAGATATGGAAATGTAGAACATGGAACCTGGGTTGTCCACATGCAAAACAAGTGTATTACCATTTGTATTGTTGCTCCAACCCCATTCAAATTTTCTTTATCAAATATTTTAGGGTTCAGTCAGATAGGTATATTATTTGAAATGTACAGGATACGAATACATACTCTTGGTATATATGTAGGTTCTCTACTCACTGAAATATCAATTTTTATGCAATAAGATAACTAGCTTTAATATCTCTTTTCAAATTTTAGTTTTGTTGTGACATATTGTAAATAACTTCAATGTAGTAGGTAACTATCTTCTGATCAGCATTCTGTTTGCATTCATTACTCAGAATATATTTTGAAATGTAAGAATATCAAGTATTGGCATGAATCAATGAATATGTATCAGTGATCTTGAAAATATTTTCTTCCTGAACTTGATATCATGAACTTACTATCCACATGAAATAAATCCCTTGATTTATAACATGAAAGTGCTTATGTTTAATTATATTTACTCATGTAATCATATTTCAATTGTGAGCACCTTTAGAGAGTTTAAGTACTTTAACAAATATTTGATTTTCTCTAACAATGCAATAAAAATTAAAATCTTTCCCTAAGTTTGTTATTAACAATGATTTATAAAGGTGGTGAAATGAAGGACAATATTTCTCTCATTTTATTTCAAGAATATCCCAAGGGAAATTTTGTTTACTAAATTTTTTCTTACTAAGAAAGGGATTATTATTATGGATTCCCCCTCCTTCAAGTTTGTGAATAGCAGATTTATTCCCTTGAGCTTTCTTATCAACTATAAAATGTATTTTCTATTCTACGAATATTCTTGAAAATCTTCACAAACTCACTGTAACCATTGGAAGATTTTTTTATTTATTATGTTATAACGAAAGTCGACATCAGCATTCTATTCCACAAATGCATATTTCTCTTCTCCAATAAATTAAATGGTGGACTCTTTGATAAAAAATATAGGTATCTGTGGCTTAAAATGAAAACTACATCAAGGTACAAGTCACTCAGATTGTTGCATTTTAGTAAAAACCCAATTATGCCGGAAGGATCTGATGTGGTGCCAGCAATTCACATTTTTTTGATGATTATTAGTTATCTGCTGTGCTATGTGCTATTGCATAAGTAGGTAGGGCAGGTATGGCTTTTGCCTTGCATGTGGCCGACCTGGGTTCGATTCCTTCATCCCTCTTGAGGGCCCGGCAAGCTACCGAGAGTATCCCGCCTACACAGCAGAGCCTGACAAACTGCCTGTGGCATATTGGATATGGCAAAAACAGTAATAACAAGACACACAATGGATATGTTACTGGTGCCAGCTCGAGCAAAATATGGATGAACAATGGGAGGACAGTGCTACAGTGCTGTTAGTTATCTAATATCCTAACTTAGAGTGATTGTGTAAAAATACTCTTCATATTAAACTCTATAACCATTGTTCTATCTTTACACACTTTTTTTTAAACTCGATGTTCTCTTATGTATTCCACAGGACTTTTTTGAAGGATCCAAATTGTCTTGTTAATAGTACCTTCACATTATTTCTTTGTGGCCACCAAACAAACCAGCAAGGAACAAAATTAAAAGTTCAGTAAAACAACATGGAAAAATATTTTTCAGAAATAAATGAATAGATGTGCAGCACAAATCGGGCAAAGGAAGATATTTAGCATTATTATCCATAAGGAAAACGTAAATTTAAACCAGAATGGGATCCCACTATACTTTTATAAGAGAAGATAAAATAAAACAAATAGACCAGTAGAGAGGTTCAGATATATTTTCGCTCATGTATTTCAGAGGAAGTGTGAAGCACTGCAGCTACTCTCAAGAATTGTAGCCCTTAAAAACCATATGCCCCAATAATTAAAGTCCTTGACTTTTATTTCAGAGAAATGTAAATAGGTTCACCTAAAGTTCTATATATATAGATGTTAGCTTTATTATCCTATAGTAAAAACCTTGAAACCACTATATGTCTTTTACACTTAGTATTCAAACTTTAGCTTTATTTTTTTGTAATCAAAACATGGAAGCCTACTATCTGTCTTTTGCTAGGAAACTATGATGCATAGTTTATAAAACTATGATACATACCTTGGGATACATTTCTGTAAAAACGTGTCACTGGCTCGAAACATAAAACAAACTGCCTGAATTTCTAGAAAATTGGCTTATAAAAAATCCAAGTAGATATGTAACATATGAATCATTTTTACACTATTTTAAAATTACAAAACTTTAGAAAATAAATTTCTATCAATAGATTCATCAGTTTTAAGAGAACAGATGTGACACTGAGGACATGGGGAGGGATGAAATGGAAGGAAAGTGTGTGTGGCTATGTAGACACAGAAATTCTTGTAGCAGCCCAATGTCTGTATTCTAATCTTATCTGGTAATATCTTGGGGTTGCCACATTCATAATGCAGGCTTGCAAAATGTCAGCACTGTGGGAAACTATGCAATTGAAAATTAAACATCGTCATGTTTCTGTTTAAAACTATATGTGAACCATGTAATGCCAAGATAAAATGTTAATTGCCTATGAAAGTAGGTATTAAAGATGTAGCTATCTGACAACCATCCCTCAGTTCTGTGCATATAAATAAAAGCAATTTTATATATAATATTTAATATGCATGGTACAGTTTTGCCGCACCCCATGCAGCTAAGTCGAACAGGGCCCCTGGGGCGGAGGGAGAAGGACAACGGTATAAGGAGGGCTGACAAGCAATGCTCACACATCGTCTTTATTGAACAAGTAAGACTTTTATAGATCTCTAAGAAGAAGCATACATTGGAAAAATATCCACAAATGTTCAGGACACATAAGGTTAGAATGTGCTGGGCTTCTAGAGGTCAATGATGTTTTTTCTATAGTTACATAGTTTCATGATATTTTCCTTGGTTATATATTGATACACTTTAGCAACACATTCTGCCCTAAGAAGGGAGAAAGAGTCAGCTAGAAAAACAAGAAAGTCAGCCCTTAGATTGTATAACCCCAAGACAATGGTTTCTATAAACCAGCCATTAGACAACATGTCCCCAGGACAAAGACTTCTTAATATTAGCTAGCACAGGCTCCCAACACTGTTTAAATTGTAATTTTAATAATCATAGCATAGTAAAATAACCATAATGGACAGATATTTAATGCTCTATGAATAAAAATAAATTTGAATTAATATAGTTAAAATTGTTTATGTAGTAACAAAAATAGTGGTAAAATATGAAAATACCTATGGTGTTAATACTGTTAAATATAAGTAAAATATGATTATATAGAAATTTCATTTGAATAGTAAAGAATAAGATATGTCTTATGATTTATATTTCTTTTATGAATTAATTTTATGTGAGCAGGAGTATAAATAATTCTGAAAATGACATACATAAATGATTTTAAGAGAACAATAGTGAAAATTGTATTGGTTGTCAGTCTTGGTTGTTTTCAATATTGATAAAAAATATTATTTTGATTATTATGATTTTTAAATATTAGCAAGATCAATAGGAGATTCTCATTCTAGTGATAGAATGCTTCAGTATGCTGGACCACTTAGGAAATTATAATTATAAGGAGTTCAAGCCATATTTATCTGAGTTATAAAATATAATGATAAAATAATGATAATGATGATAAAATGACTCATGCTACCTAACTGTATGAAGAGTATAGGTACTTCAAAATCTTTAAATTTCAGCCTATTCACTAAATCATGCTGCCTTTCTAATTTTGACTGTTTAATAATAACATATATTCATTAAACATGTAAGAGCAAAAATTAAAAAGTAATACATCCTAGAATCCTGAAGCAGGTTAAATGATTTCCACTTTTAGCCATCTTCCTTTGTCACCTATATCACCTCACATATTAATCTCCTTTACTAGTTCTTAAAGTAACGGCATTTAATTTATTATATATTGGCAGCTATACTTTTCCTCTGCTTAAAGGAAAATACAAATTTTATTTTGAGTCATATTAAGTAGCAGAGTCTTTAAATTGATTTTCTAAGGCTGTGTAACAAAATGCCACATACTGAGTGGTTTGACAACCAAAACTGATTTTAGTAATCTGAGGGTGGTTCAAGATCAACGAGTCAGGATGCTTGGCTCCTTCGAAGTGCAGAGGGAACATCTGCTCTAGGTCTTTCTCCTGTGTTGTAGACGACTGTCGCTGTAACTTTATGTCAGTTTTATCCCTCAATGTCTGTTTAAATTTGCTCTTTTATGAGAACACCAACAATATTTCATTAAGTATCCCCCAATATCTCCATTTTAACTTACTTGTCTACGTAAGGAATCTGTCTACAAAAAATGGTCACATTCTTCAGTATTAGTATTAGTAGTAAGACATTCAAATTTTGGTGGGTACACAATCAGCTCATAATAGGCATAACACCTTAAATTATTTTCCATAACACCTTAAAGTAAGACATGAAAGTGCAAGAAAAAAAAAGTTTTAAAAAAAACCGAATGCATTTTTCTTAAAAAAAATATCCTACCTAGAGTTAAATGTAACTACTTTTACAAAGGCAAATGTCAGTAGATCTACATTTGGCAGTCACTAACATTTCTCTAGAGTGAAAAAACTACAACAAGTTATTAGGATTAGTCTCTTAGGAGTAGCAATAAATCATTGGATTAAATGAATTTGTTAAAAATGACTAAATATAACCTAATGTTTTAAGCATTTAACTCTTTCCACTAATATATAGTTAAAATTCTAGTTGGTGACTCACAGAATGACAAAGTACATGTATATCAATGTTTGTTTTCTGGTGTTTCACATATGGGAGACAGTATAGTCACAGAATTTTGATTCTTATGTTTCTATTATCAAGTATCATTTTTATAAGTATCACTGTTGAGCAATAGAGTATTTTTGATACCACATTCTAATTAATAATTATATTCTTTTAAGAGATCATTTATTTCAGCTGCATCATCATTTTCTAGTATTTTATAAGAGAAATACACATTATATGACCTTTCACCTTTCTTCTGAAAACGAATTGTCTGTTATTTCAAATAGTATTAATAAATTTGAGGAAACACTCAAATTGAGGGATTAGAGATAAAGGCTATATGGCTAAGATGAATTTGACTTATCTGATCTTGTCAGAGAGAAAGTTACCTAACATTTTTTTTGGGGGTGAGGGGCAAAGTTTGGGTTGCACCCAGGGTTACTTCTGGCTCTGCACTCAGGATATACATCTGGTGATACTTGGGGGATCATACAGGATGCCAGGGCTCAAATCCAGGTCAGGCTTATGCAGGGAAAATACCCTACCTGCCATACAATCGCTCCAGCCCTGATATCCACTTTTTTGTCATAAAGTTTTGATGTTATTTTTAATAATTAAAATATTTCATAGGTTAAAATTGTGTTATTTAAGATATACACAAACCTATAAAAGAGAAAATACAATTAATAATATTGCAAAAAGTGAAATGAATAGTTATTTCCCACATATTAAATTTGAAATTCAATTTTAGTGTTAAAGATATAGTATTGTGAAATGTGTATACTTTACATAAAAAATACTTTAAAGGTCAGAAAATCAATCAGCTGTATTTTATTTGTCATGCCTGCTGGGTTTAACCAATTTAATATAAAGAATACTGTTCTGTACTTTAGTTTTGTTCCAGCCTGATTGATTCTCCATAAACCCATTATAAAGGTCAGTGCAATGTAGGTCAAAGTCAGCTGTGGAATGAAACAAAAAAGGGTGAGAATAAGCTCATACAACCTGTGGAGATATAGATTTAATCAAACCTATAGTTTACAAAATGGGGTAGCAGTAGTTCCCAAGAGTCTTGTAAAATGTTTACGTGGCACAGAATTCTATAATATGAGAAAACTTTCCTCTATCAACTTTTTTATGTAGCCTGAGGGCTCAACTAGTTATTTAGAGTTTTTGGTATTTGGGACATATTAAAAAGAGAAAAAATTGGTTAAGTAAAAGAGTGAAAATTCTGATATATTGCACCATAAGCGTGCAGTGTCAACTCCAAATCAAAAGCATAAAGAAGCAAAATAACACTTGATATATCCACAGATGTATATATACATATATATGTACTACATATGTATATCTATATCTATAGATATATAAAAGTTAGTCACTGCTTATTTCCATTATTTATGAGGATATAAACTTTGGACTAAATGCATCAGTTGAAGTAACATGTTTCATAAGATTAGAGATCTAGGAACAGGAGAGAAAAAAGTACAGTGATATTAAAAGAGAATGGCCTGGAGAAAAAAAAAATTGAGAATGAGCTCAGGACACATATATGGAATACATAGAGAATAATCCTGTCAAACTTCTACTTTTCTCTAGCCCCTTTATCTGACCACTTTGAGTGTCTTAAACCAATGTAGAATGCTCACGCATCTTCCTAGTTAAGAGACTATAAAAAGAGGTCTTCAACATTCTTGGACGTCCTATTTAAGAATAACCCATGGCTGATCATCCCTGCCCTTTTCTTCCTTGCCACAAATAAATTTTATACTGGATTTTGCCATCTTGTTTCCGGACTTTGTTTTCAATCCTGTCTTCCCGAGGAAAAAAATCTGAACATGCTTTAATGATTAGAACCTTTTCCTAAACTGTGAATGTGCTATAACACAGAAGAAAATCCTCAATTATGCAATAATTCCTGTTTCTCTTTGCTGGATATTTGTACAAAGAGAAAAAATGTTTTTTAATTACACAATATGCTGATTTGATGAATAGACAATGATACATAGAAAATTATTATTATTAATTGAATAACCCAGCAATGCACAGGGGTTATTTGTGGCTCTGCACACAGAAATTACTCCTGGCATGCTCTGGGGACTATATTGGATGCTGGGGATCAAACCAAGGTCTGCCCCATGCAAAGCAAATTTCCTACACACTGTGCTATTGTTCAAGCCCCAGGAAATTATTTTTAAATGTTTCATTGTGATTTCAGTGCAGTTTTGTGCAACAATGCTTTAAATATTTTTGCAGGAGGTGTGGTGATGAGCTCAGGAGAAGTTCTTAGGGCCCACAACTTGTGATTCAATCAAAAGGGCAGGAGTGCTAGGATCCTAGAATGCAATAGAGCCTGTGCCTTCCGCTGCCAGGTTCTACCAAAGTGAACGCCATGGTGGGAAGCCGGCGCCCTGTCAGCTCCAGGACCTGTGCTCTGCAGCAGTGCCAAGTGGAACCTGAAGAGCCCCTACTCGTTCACGCTAGCTAAACTTCTATTGCCACAGTGCCACTGCCATCTTCTCTCTCTATTTGAAACTGGTTTAAATTGACTAAGTTTTACAGCTTTTCCCAAAGCTGAGCCTTGAAGCATTAACTGCACACCTGCTTTCCAGGTGCCAAATGTTTTGTTTCTCGAACTTTTCACTGAGGGTTTAGAGTTTTACTGAAGTTTAAACGTGGAAAAGATTATTTCTGATCGGGCTTGGAGGACCACACATACATGGCGTTGGATACTGCAGCTGGCTGGGTAGGCTTTGTGCAAGATAAATACCCACTGCACCGTTGCACTGACCCTTTATGGGCCATTTAAACTACTTCAGTGCCGTGGTGTTTCCGGAGTACTGTTTCCAGCCCTGATGCATGGCACATTCTCAGTTTACGCGCTTTTCTACTCACGTGTTTTTCCATTTGAAAGACATTTTTTTTAACATTTTACCCAAAACATATTTCCCTCTAACATCATTTTCTCTTCTCTTCTTCCCATTCATTTCCATAAAAATACATTATTTTGTATTAGTTATTACTTGAATATTATTATCTTCACGTAAGAATCTAAGTACTTTAAGAAGAGAACTTTGTAATTCACTTCCTTACTCATACCCACATAGCAGATACTAAAAAAAATTTCAAGATAACTTGGCATTGAGAGAATGAATAATCCATTTTATTAGTAAGATCAAGGACTTTTCATCAATAATTTGCTTACTGCAATTAACTTGCCAACCCTTGCCTTAATCTTTTAGTGCCTTCCTTTCTGTAGTCTATATTCTGTTCCGCATCCAAGTAAATAACAAAATAAAAAATTTGTAATTTGGTTAAAAATAAATTTTATTATTTTCGCATTATATCCACAGCAAGAGATTAAAAGGCATGCATTACTTTGTATTTTTTTCTGATTTTTTCAGATGATCCAGCGAGTTGTGCACAGAAAGTTTCTTGTACAATTTTTCAACTAGTTTGTTCTTATTTGTTTTTATTTTTCAATTTTCCACTCCAACCAAAATTATCTTTCTCCAGTCATTATAATAATCCATCCATGTTTCCCCCACATAGACCTTCTGTAAGAATGAATGACTCTGGTGAAATTCCATTCCAAACAAATTCTCTTAGACACTTTGCTTCAGATGTAAAATTTCAGAGCACTATCTTTTACACACAGTTCTGATACCTCAAAGGGCATCCCCTTATAAATGCTGTGTCTCAAAAATTCTTCTCATGTTTATAATTTCTTTAGTTTGTTAACAGGTATTCATGATTGTATGCATATGAGGTTATTTGATTGATGCTGGTATTACTAAACAAATCATAAATATTAATTTTTCTTCCTCATTTTGCTGAGTTGTAAATATATTGCACTTCTTTGGTGTTTATGTGAAAGTCTAATTCCCAATATGATGCTATTTGGGTGTGATATCTTTGGGATTCAATGATATCATGGGGAAACATTAAATTATTTATGTCTGAAATCAAGGTCTTTAATCCATTGTTAACTGACTTTTGTGTTTGCCTAAAAATGTGGTTTGAGATCACTTTTTCAAACAGAATACTTGGCCAGTTTTCCCAACACCTTTTGTTAAGGAAGCTTTTCTTGCTCCACTACAAACTCTTTGTTCCTTTATCAAAGATAAGCTGTCTCTGTATTTGAGAATTTGTCTCATGGCTCTTAATTTTATTCCATTGTTCAGAGACTCTTATCTTTATTCTAGCATCACATTGTCTTGATTACTTTAGTTCTAAAGTACAATTTTAAGTTGTGAAAATAAAAGTTACACATCATTTCTTCCTAGGACTGCTTTAGCTATCTATGGGTGCTATTACTCTATATTAATTTCAGTAGCATCTCATCTGTCTATAAAGAATGCAATGGATATTATTACAAAGTCTGCATTGAATCTGTATATTCTTTTGTTATAAGATTGTTATTTTGATGATATTAATCCTTCCAATCTATGAATTGAAGATGAATTTCATCTTCTTTTTAAATATCTTCATTTTGGGCTGGAGAGATAGCACAGTGAGTAGAGCATTTGCCTTGCATGCGGCCCATCTGGGTTCGATTCCCAGCATCCCATATGGTCTCCTGAGCATCACCAGGGGTAATTCCTGAGTGTAGAGTCAGGAGTGACCCCTGTGCATTGCCGGGTGTGACCCAAAAAGCAATAAATAAATAAATAAATATCATCATTTACTTCTTTTAGCAGCATGTTATAGCTTTTTTTTAATATGTAGTTCATTCATCTCTTTTAATCAGCTAATTACCATATACTTGATTTTTTAAAGTACAATTGTAAATGACATTATTCATTTTATTTTTTTTTCTCTTTGATTTCTTTCTTTGCATAGAAGAATGCCATAGATTTCTGACAGTTGATTTTGTAGGCTGTCACTTTGATTTTTTTTTATTATCTCCTTACACCTTACACAAACACTTATCATTTACAAAGTTCTTCAGTTTGAAGTGATACAGCTGGACTTAAATCTTTCACCGGCTGGCATTTTAGGGCATGTGCGTGACTCTCAGGACTTCTTAAAATACAGAGAGATGGGGTGAGGCAGCAGATCCCATACTCTGTGAAAGCCTGGAGATTTCAGTCACAAGACTTTCATATCTGAGAGTTTCAACAGGTTATTTTCTGCATGAGGCTTGTCCTGGGCAGTAGAATCCAGCCAAATGGTGGTGATTGGGGAGTGTTAAGGATTTTGGCTCCCATGGCTCTGTTTAAGTGGGACATGGCTCACCCACCCCCATCACTGGGATATCCCAGAGAATTCAGCCTTGGGCCAAGTCTAGAAGTATCTTTGCATTTTGTTGATCTCTCTTGAGATTTATTTATGGATCTCTGGATCATGGCTGGAGAAAGAGTTTTCAGGGCACCAGAGGTGTTTTAGGAGCATCACTTGGTCCTCATTATTATAAAGAGACATACAAAATTTTAATAGTGCTTCAAAATTAAAAAAGAAATAGAAACTACTTTGATTTAATGTACTAATTTCACATTTAGACTCATATTTTACATAAAAGTTTTTTTAGGTTAACTTCAGTTACTGGAAACATAGAACAAAATAATGATTTAAAAGTGTTTTAACACTAACACCTAAGAGTAGTAGAGATTAGAACCAGGAGGTCTGCTCCACAGATTGGAAACTGACCTCACATGCTAGGGGAAATGGTAGCTCAGATAGAGAAGGGAACACCTAGTAGAGAATATTAAGAGGACCCACTCGGGTTGAAAGCCGCATACCAAAAGTGGACTATAGACCAAACATGATGGCCACTCAATACCTCTATTGCAAACTACAACATCCAACAGGAGATAAAACAAAAGGGAATGCCCTGCCACAGAGGCAGGGTGGGGTGGTGGGGGTTGGGGTGGGGGTGGTGGGAGGGATACTGGGAAAATTGGTGGAGGAGAATGGGCACTGGTGGAGGGATGTAAACCAAATACAAACATGAAAGTTCATAAGTTTGTAACTGTACTCCACAGTGATCTACTAATAAAATTTTAATTAAAAAATAAAGATTTTTATACTAAAAAATAAAAGTGTCGTAAAACTTGAGTAAAAACTTAATATTGATAAATTCCTATAATGAATGTTTTGATAAAGTTGTACCATATGGTTACTACTTTGGTTCCCTAAGAATAATCCATGCTTAAATCCTAAGATTTAGTAACTCTAAATAGTGGGCCAACGATGTGACTCAGAACTTAAGCTTCTGTATTAATATTTTAAATTGAGATTGTATGCCTTCTGCATTGCGTCCTATCCAACCTGGTATGCTACTCCTGGTTTACCAATGTGGCAGAGTTTGAGATGTTCATAGCTGTGTGTTCTAGGAAGTCCAAAATTTGTAAAGAGATGATACAGATAGATAGATAGAGTTAAATTTTTCACTGAGTGGTATTTTGGGCTACTTGTATGACTTCCCGGGCTTCTGAAAATACGGGCAGATGCCAGCGGGGGGAGTGAGGAAAGCAGTCTATCTCCAACTCAGTGAATGCCTGGAGATTTCAGTCACAAAATCTGCATACCTGAGTTTTTGAAAAGATTAATTTCTGGATGATGTCGTCTAGAGAGATTGTGGAGTGCAGCTGTTTGGACTCTGGGTGGGTCTAGGCTGCCACCTTTTGCACATCTATTATTATTCACAGATGACATGATGGTTTAATTAGAAACTCTAAAAAAATAGACAAAATTATGAGCAAAGATTTCAATTAGTACAAGTTCCAACTATAGCTAACCAATATTACTAAATCTCTAGTTCAGTTTATATTTATATGTTCTTTGTAGCATCTTTAATAGATAACAAATATGAATCAAAGAAGAAAATGCAAAGTCAAGTATGAAACACGTGCCTAGGAATGTAGCATATGTGAATTAATTACAATCTGTCTATGACCACCTACTCATTATTTTAAGAAGGTAATTATAAAATGATAAAAAATAATAGTTTATTTTTTGAAAAAATAAGTGGATATTTAAAACAGAGAACAATACATATGTAAGAAAATACATTTTGCTCACATTACAAAAATTATTTAAATAAAAACAAAATTTGTATGTGATTAAGCACTCTAAGGAGTATTTTACTTAGCACTACATTGCTTAGATTAAATCATTTTATTTTTGCAGCTTAAACACTGACTTAACCCTGGTGTGAGCCTCTGTTAGACAGCCAGCATGTCTGTGTAGCACACAATTTAGTCAATATGATCTTATAAGGGGTTTTTGAAATGAGGTTTTCATATTATTTTTGTGATAAAATTTATTAACAAATTCATTTATCTAACAAATACACCTCATATCTTCTCAGATGTATGTCTTCAGAAATGACTTTAAATTTACTTCACAGACAATGTTATAATGAAAAGAAAAAAATTATATGGACAAATTAAATTTCCTCATGGAGGAGTCTGGGTGAGTTTTGGAGGAGTTTTGGAGAATTTCGGGAGTTCCAGTAGAGTCACTCTTCTCCTATATGCTTCCTGAAATAAGTTTTATTTCTATGAATAATTCTATAACTGGACACAGAATGATAATATCATTGCTTTATAACTTTGGCACACAACAATTTGAATCACCACATTTTGATCTGATGTCTATTACTTCCACACATTAGTCTTATCTTAATCAATAATATCATTCTCATCTGCAAACTTGTGGGAAATGTAGAATTTGAAGCCTTACTGGAGACTTGGAATTGAAGTTGAGTTTAAAATGCCATTTAAGTTTATATATATGTATATTAATGTTAAAAAATTGGGGATCTATAAATGACAATAGTAGGGTCTGTACATGAAATCCAAGTTTATGAGTATAAAAAATAAGAGGTCAGAAATATTTTAGAGTTCTGAACAAGAAAAAGGAGGGATGCCACAAGCAGAATAAAAGCATACTTTTGAAAGAATACTGAGTTAGATGATTCATAATACTATTCACCTACTATTTTCTCTTTCTGAGGGAACATAAATGCCATGTCTCCTCTCAAATAATCATACCACATACTCAGGATTTACTGTTAAACATTACCTTTCTTTATCCTAAATTTAATCTGTTCATTATTTTAAAATGTATCTCTAATTTTCACTTTTCACTTTTTCACTACAGGCTCCCCCAATCCACCCTCAAAAAGAAGGGTAATGTGTTTTACGCAATTGATCATTCTAACGAGTATTTTACTTTGCACTACATTGTTTAGATTAAATCTTTTTATTTTTATAACATAAACTAGCACCCAAAAACACACTGGATAAGGTAGATAAGAAACAAATAATATTTATTCTTTTATCGGTTCCCATCCAAGCGAAGTTTAGGAGGTCTGAGGCCTGGTACTTGTCCTGACTGTGATGTGTTGCTGTCAAGGGCAATCCCAGTGGTGTTTTGGATTCATTAGAATCACAGCAGAGTTTCTTGAATTCTATATGAGAGTATACAGGGCTTCACATGTGCAAGGCTTGTGCTCTACAAACTTATTTTCTGGCCAATTTCAAATATCACAGGTAGGTTATAAATTTCATTTAGAAATGTAGAAACACATTTCAAATTGATTTGATAATTTGCCCAGTTATATATTTAGTCATCGTATAAATCAGTATTAAAACAAAAGCTACCCAAGTAAGCATTTCACTGCTACCAATGATGATTTATTTTGAAAACAGATGGTGAGTTTTATGAAGAAAATAATGAAAGTTGTGTGGGCAGAGCTATGGAAAACTAATGATGAATAATTGTGAGATATTTTCTCCCCTAGTCCAAAAGCAGCAGGGAAAAAGACATGACACACACCCAAAAACAACTTAAACATGTGCTAAAGAATTAAAGGAAGTTTTCCTTGAAGTATTTGTGAAAAACAATATAAGTATTGGAACTTGCTGCTTGTAATAACACAGAGAGAGGGTGAAATAAATATCTTAACTTGTTTAATAAAAGGTGAATATTTCCTGGTTTCCCTTCCATCCAGCAGTCCATTCCAATTTCCCACATCACCTGCCTCTATGGGAACATTGGTGGTGAAAAATGTGCACTGGTCAAAGGATAGGTCTTGGAATAATATATGAGTGAATCCAAATCATAAACAACTGTTTAACTGTGTTTCTTACCGTGATTCAGGGTTAACTTACTAACTAACTAAAATACAAAACATTATTTTTTTCCATGTGTTTGATGCACTGTCTGTCTGTTGCACTGTCGTCCTGTTGTTTATCAATTGGCTCAAGCAAGCACCAGTAATATCTCTATTGTGAGACTTGTTGTTACTGTTTTTGGCATATCGAATATGCCATGGATAGCTTGCCAGGCTCTGCCATGCTGGCAGGATACTCTCGGTAGTTTGCTGGGCTCTCAGAGAGGGGCAAAGGAATCAAACTCGGGTGGGCTGCATGCAAGGCAAATACACTACCCGTTATGCTATCACTCCAGTCCTGTATTTGATGCATGATGCACTATGGAATATTTGTAATAAGAATTTTATGCTTGTACAAAACATTTCCTGTTTCTATTTTTTCTGTTTACATATAGGTTTTGTAAGCAAACTAGAAATCTGTAGGTGGAGGCAAAACTCTGATCTTTGGGAACCAAAAAGTGTAGCAATGCACTTACGCATTCTCAGATAAGCTAATTTGCATGTTTCTCATTAAATCTTTCATCTTTATTTGATGTTACAATTTTCTCTCCTATTTCAGATATCTCATTCTGTAACTGCTGTCCACATTAGCAAATCTGCTTTCTATATGCACAAACACATTATGGATCTCTATCAAAAAGAAGCAATATAGTAAGACCCCCCCAAGAAGTTGGTAGAACTTACTGGAGCTATGCTTAGGGGTCACTCCTGGAGGGCTGAGGGAACCATATACATTGCTGGTGATCAGAACGGAATAGACTCTTCCAACTGTAGTCTCTTTAGGACTTTTGACTCTTCCTTAAAATGAAAGGAAATAGAGAAGAGTCAATGTTAGAAATTTTAAACACTGGTGTACTTGAGTGCAAAGTAAGTTAATAAGAAGAGGTTTCTTTAGTCAAAATTAAAAAAAAAATCCTACCCCATAGCATTAGTTTAAGTACAATACGATTAGATGATTCTAACAGAAGGTAAACCCAATTAAGGATAATATATAGATGTTTAAGTAATTATTTCATACAATATGGGAGAGCCTGACAAGCTTCCCATGGCGTATTCTTACGCCAAAAGAAGTAACAATGATGGGTCTCATTCCACCGACCCTGAAAGTGCGTCCATTGGGAAGGACAAGTAAAGAGAAGCTTCTAAAATCTCAGGACTAGGACAAATAGAGACGTTACTGAGACTGCTCGAGTTGATCAACGATCAAGGGATGATGATAATGATGATTTCATATGATCACTAACATTTTTCAAAATACTGTTAACAATATTTCCTAATTGTGAATTGATTCATCTTAATAGATTAATTCATTTGAAAAACTCCTCATGTTTATTGTTTTAATGCATTCTTGTTAGCAGTGATACTATGGGATTAAATAGGTGCAATTAAAAAAGTTTTCAAATGCTCACATTTGAAAATATTATTTTTATCCTCAAACTTTAAGTTTCATTATAATTCATTTGTAAAACAATAAAAAATGCACAGATGTGCTTGAATGTATATTTCAACTGGTTACACATTGCAGGGTTCACAGTAGTAGTGAAAATAGAAAATATTAAGAGCAACTCTGTATGTTACCATGTTTTATACAAAATGTAATTTATATATTAGAAAATCAGAAGAACTCACTGAATCCAAATGATAGAAAGTACTCAAATTTCATTTATAGTATAATAGTTACGTGTTTTACTTGAATAACCTCTGAAAACCTATCTAGTCTCATTTTAGACTTTAACAGAGACCACAGTGATGAAGAAGGCAATAAAAACAAATGGAGAATTATTATTTTTTTTTGCTTTTTGGGTCACACCCAGCGATGCTCAGGGTTTACTCCTGGCTTTGCACTCAGGAATTACTCCTGGCGGTGCTTGGGGGACCATATGGGATGCCAGGGATCGAACCCGGGTTGGCCGAGTGCAAGGCAAACGCTTTACCCGCTGTGCTATCACTCCGGCCCCAACAAATGGAGAATTATGTTTGTCATTCTTCTAACAACATATATTCCAGTGAATCTTTATCTTTTTATTTGCACGGTTTTGAACTTATAAAAATTGCTGTCTAAGGTAATAGATCTCAAAGTTAATTTTATTGTTGTTCAAGTGACATATAAAAATTTTTGGTGAATCAACCAAAAATCAAATAGGATGTGTCCTAACTATGCCATAAAATGCATAAAATATTCTATTTTCCTTTAGTGAGTCTACCAAAAATCAAATAGGGTGTATCCTAACTATGACATAAAATGCATAAAATGTTCTATTTTCCTTTAGTGAGTCTACCAAAAATCAAATAGGATGTATCCTAACTATGACATAAAATACATAAAATGTTCTATTTTCCTCTATTGAGAATGATGTATTTGCCACATTAGTATAAAATTTAAGGTTGCACTTGTGTGCTGGAGAAGTCAAGAATCAGAACTATCTTTTTCTTCAGGGCCGGCCTGAACTTTTTGTTGTTTTGACTCCCCCAAAGAAAAGAGTGTGCTTCACCTGGTGACTTATGTGAAATGAAGAGAGATGCATTTGCCTCAGTGAGAATCTACTGCTTCCCTCTCTACCCACCTTTGTCACATGGGGAAGAGATGGAGAAATCTAGAATGCATAAGACTGTAGTTAGACTGAAGTTTACTGCGCCATACAGAACTACCAGTCACCAGCATCACAAAAGGATTGTCAAGACACACGTGGGTCTTCATTTTTTGTGGTGGGTGGGAAATGATCACTGTCATGACATTTCTCCTGTAGCCATGGAAGACAGTCTGAGTGAGGAGTGTTTCTTTGTAGGAAAGAAAAATCAATGCTAATTCTTACCCAGGATTTCCATGTCCTTTTCCTTCCCTAAGAGAATAGAATTTCTGGGGTGGAATAATAGAGATGTAAAACATGGTTATTAGGAAACAAAGAGTGAGAAAGAAAGAAGATGAGACTCACCACAGTGTTAAAATCCTGAAGTGTCATTTGGGGGAGGTTAGGTGTGACTATTTTTTATAACTACTTTTGACTCCTGTCTTTACACAAGTGGAAGTTAATGGTACTTTCCTGAAGAAAAACATGAAACATCTTTCTGTGGTTCATTTTTGAGTTTTCACGCTCCTCTCTTCCAGGTATCCAATAGCCTCTCCTCTCAGGGAATTCTTTATTTCGGTTGTATTCCTGGCTCCTGAGATGGGTCTATTTTTTAAAAAAGTTTTATTTTATTGAATCACCATGAGATAGATTACAAGCTTTCATTTTTGAGTTACAATCATACAATGTTCAAACACCCATCCCTCCATCAGTGCACATTCCCCACCACCAATATCCTCAGTATACACCCCATTATCAACACTCCCCATGCCTCCCTGGTAGACAATTTACCTCATAGTATCTCTTTACTTTTGGGCATTATGGTTTGCAACACAGATACAGAGAGACCATCACTTTTGGTCCTTAATCTACTTTCAGCACATATCTTCCATCCGGACAGATGCTTCCAACCATCTTTTTCTTAGTGATCCCTCTCCATTCCAGCTCTCTTCTCCCCACACTCATGAGGAAGGCTTCCAACTATGGAGCAATATGCCTGGCCCTTGTGTCTACTGTCCTTCTCTATCAGTCTCATGTCATGTTCTTTTATACCCCACAAGTGAGTGAAGTCCTTCTATGTCTGCATAGAAATCACTCTTTCTGATTTGTTTCACTTAGCATGATACTCTCGAGATCTATCCACTTCTAAGCAAATTTCATGACTTCATCTCTCCTAACAGCTGCGTAGTCTACTACTGTGTAGATGTGCCAACGTTTATTTAACCAATTGTCTGTTATCAGGCATTCGGGTTCTTTCCAGATTCTGGCTATTGTGAAGGGTGCTGAAATGAACATAAAGGTACAAATGTCTTTTCTACTATGCTTTTTTGCATCCTCAGCATATGCTCCCAGAAGTGGTAATTTGGGGTCGTATGGAAGCTCAATTCCTAGTTTTTGAAGGACTGTCCAAATTGTTTTCCAGAAAGGCTGGGCCAATGGGTATTTTTACCAAGAGTGAAAGAGTGTCCCTTTCCCCTCACATCCACGCCAACACTGGTTTCTTTTGTTATTTGAACCTGTGCCAGTCTCTGTGGTGTGAGATGATATCTCATTATTATTGTTTTGATCTGCATCTACCTGATGATCATTGATGTGGAGCATTTTCTCATGCACATTTTGGCCATTTGTATTTTTTAGGAAGCTTCTGTTCATTTCTTTTCCTCAATTTTTATGGGATTGGGGGTATTTCTCTTGTACAATTCTACTAGTATCTTGTATATCTTGGATATTAATCCCTTATCAGATGGGTATTGGGTTAATGTTCTTTCCCATTCTGTGGGCTCTCTCTGTATTGTAGTCCCTGTTTCTCTTGAAGTGCAGAAACATCCTAATTTGATGTAGTCCCATTTTTTATGATTTTTTTTCCACTTGCTTGATCAGTGGTGTTTCATCCTTCATTGCAGCACTGTTTACAATAGCCAAATATGAAACAATCCAAGTGCCCTATAACAGATGACTGGTTAAAGAAACTTTGGTACATCTACACAATGGGGTACTATACAACTGTTAGGAGAGATGAAGTCATGAAATTTGCTTATAAATGGATAGACCTGGAGAGTATAATGCTAAGTGAAAAGAGCCAGAAAAGAGAGAGACAGACAGAAGAACTGCACTCATTTGTGGAGTATAGAATAACATCAGAAGGGCCAGGAGTATTATCCCATAGCTGGAAGACTGCTTCATGAACGGAGGGGAGAAGGCAGATGGAATAATGAAGGGATCACTAAACGAATGATGGCTGGAGGAATCAGTCAGGATGGGAGATGCATGCTGAAAGTAGATAACGGACCAAACATGATGACCTCTCAGTGTATGTATGTGTTGCAAGTCATAACGCCCAAAAGTAAAGAGAGAATATGGGGAATATTTTCTGTTGTGGAGGCAGGGAGAGTGTGGGAAAGAGTGGCGTATACCGGAATATTGGTGCTAAGGAATGTGCACTGGTGGAGGGATGGGTGTTTGATCAATGTGTGATTGTAACCCAAACATGAAAGCTTGTGACTATCTCATGGTGATACAATATTTTTTTAAAAGACACTTTTAGCTTCAATATCATGAAGGGTTCTTCTTACATTTTCCTCCATTTACTTTATGGATTCATGTCTGTTACTGAGGTCTTAAATCCACTTTGGTCTGACTTTTGTGCTTGGCAATAGACAGAGGTCAGAGTTCATTTTTTTGCAGGTAGCTATCCAGTTTTCCCAGCACAAATTATTTAAGAGTATTTCCTTGTTTCACTTCACATTTCTTGATCCTTTGTCAAAGATTAGCACTCTAGAAGCACTGTAGCATTGCCATCCCATTGTTCATAGATTTGCTTGAGTGGGCACCAGTACTGTCTCCATTTTGAGACTTTTTGTTACTATTTTTGGCATGTTGAATACGCCACGGGTAGCTTGCTAGGCTCTGTTGTGTGGGCGGGATACTAAAGATTTAGTGGTCATATATGTGAGAGTTTGTGACAGAATATTCAACTCTGTTCCATTGGTCTGTAGGTCTGTCTATAAAATAATACCATGTTGTTTTAATTACTACTGCTTTGTAGTATAGTTTGACATTAGCGATGGTGATGCCACACATCTTCTTTTTCCAAAGGATTGCTTTAGCTATTCATGGGGATTTATTGTTCCATATGAATTTCAGGAGAGTTTTGTCTGCTTCTTTAAAAAATGTTCTGGGTATCCTGATAGGAACCATATTAAATCTGTATAATGTTTTGGGAAGTATTGCCATTTTGATAATATTAATCCTCCCTATTCATGAGCAGGGGATGTGTCTCCATTTTCTTGTGTCCTATTTTATTTCTTGAAATATGTTTTGTAATTTTTCTCTAATAACTCTTTCACCTCTTTGTTTAAACTGATTCTGAGATACTGGATTTTCTGGGGTACTATTATGGATGAGATTTTTTTAAATGTCTCTTTCTTCTCTTTTGTTAAAGCCATGGAATTTTGGGTGTTGGTTTTGTAGCCTGCCACTTTACTATACAGACCTATTGTTTCTAAGAGCTTTTCTATAGAGTCTTTAGGGTTTTCCAAATATAGCATCATATCATCTGTAAAGAGTGATAGCAAGACTTCTTCCTTTCCTATCTGTATGCCCTTGATATCTTTTTCTTGCCTAACTGCTATGACCAGAAATTCCAATACTATTTTGAATAGAAGTGGTGAGAGTGAGCAACCTTGTCTTGTTACCAATCTTAGAGGGAAGGCTTTTAGTTTTTTCCCCATTGAGAATGATGATTTCCATGGGCTTTTTGTACATGGCTTTGAGTATATTGAGGAAAGTTCCTTCGATGCTCATTTCGCTGAGAGTTTTCATCATAAATGGGTGCTGGATCTTTTCAAATGGTTTCTCCGCATCTATTGATATAATCATATGTTTTTTATTATTTCTTTTATTGATCACTGTATCACTGTATCTCTGTCATCCCATTGTTCATCGATTTACTCGAGCAGGAGCCAATAACATCTCCATTTGTCCCAGCCTAGAGATTTTAGCAGCCTCTCCTTACTTGTGTTTCCCAATGATTGGAGGCTCTTTCAGGGTAAGGGGAATGAGACCTGTTATTGTTACTATTTTTGGCATATCAAATATGTCACTTGGAGCTTTCCAGGCTCTTCCATGTGGGTGGGATACTTTTAGTAGCTTGCTGGGCTCTCTGAGAGGTATATATATTTCCCTGTAGAAGTTTATGGAAAATAAGTAGGTAGTGTCTTACTTTATGCCTCTGTGGCAGACAGTTTCCACAATACTCTCTATCTACTTTGATTACATTCAATTTTTCAACACCAGTACCACAATTATTTGGAATTTCCCCACCACCGCTCAAACCTGTAGAAAAGGCAATGTTAGACAATTTATTTTGTATTACTTATTTATGAATAGTATATGATGTTGCGTGGTTGTGATGTGGCTGAGCATTCCTGGAATTCTAAAATTTTAATAATTAGAGTCTGACGATCTCTGCAGCTTGATTGGAGATATCTTGGAGCTGCTTGGTTCCGAGATTCTTTGTGTGTCTCTGGATCATTCATGCCTGTTAAGGAGCTGGATTCAGTTTGTGGGCATCATCTCAGGGTTCCTTCAGTGTGGGGAGAAAGAGGGACCAGTTCTTCCCCTAGCCCATGAGGCCTGGTGTTTGCCATTACTGCTCCCTTGTACCTGGGATTCTCATTGGGTTCTGGAAGACGGCGGCTGCCAGCATTCCTAGAGGGCGAGTGGAGGGACAGAACCTGCTCCCGTCTGGTGTAACGTGGTGAAAGCGGCCTGGTGCAGAGTCTGGAGGCATCTCTGTAGCAAGATGCTCAGTTCCAAGATTCTTTTGTATATCCTGAAATATAATTAAGTATACTAACTTAAGGAAAATGCTTTTTCCTGAAATGAAATGTAAAGCAACATGAGATATATAACTGAAGCATTACAAGAAAAGTTTTTATATGTTCATTTTAAAGAAACTTTATGAGCATGAGGATACCTCAGAATCAAATAATTGGTCTATTCTGAAAGGAAAGAGATAACAAGAACCCCTGAACCCATCTCCTACACCCCTGCCAAATAAGAAAACAAGAATATTTTGAAAATATTTTAGTATACTGGACAGTTTTTAAAATAATTCTGTAGTGTAGAATCAGATAAATATCCATATGACTGTTTTTCAAAGTGGGTGTTACTGGTCCATGGGGGAGCAAGAAAAATCCAGAGCAGATGCAACAGTTTGGGGTACAATTGGCAGAGATTGGTGGATTTATCTTACTGTTTCTTTATCTAAAGATGTAAATTTAAAAGCACATAGATTTCTCAGGGGGTGATGAATGATAATTTTGTGAAAATGGGATAATTGACCTAGAAATCTTGGAAATCTATGTTTCTCCCCAAATATATTCTATACATGTTAAGATATATAAAATATTGCAGTTGTTAGGGTTTACATCTGAAAGAGTTAGGATGACTCTTTCACAGTTCAATCCCCACTACCATATGGGTCTACCAAGCATCACCAAGTGCAGCCTTGAAGACCCCTGAGCACCAAGCTGTGTGGCCCTGAGAGTTCCTGAGATATATCCATAATCCCTGCATAGAGGTACCTGATTTTCTCTGTATCTCTGGCCTTCACATTGAACTCCTGGACATTTGGGTCCCAAGCTTCCTGAGCAGCACAGGGGGGGGATGCAAAATAATAATGATGATGATGATTATGATGATGATGATGATGATAAGTGACTGTGAACATCATGTAAGCATGTGTGTGTGCATGTATCCAACAGAAGGAGAAATACTAATTTTTCACTGATGTTTTGATTATCTTTTCACCACCAGTTCTTTCTAAACCAATACATATCAATACACCGTATTTTGAAACTGAGATTCTGTTCATCATTACAAGGCTTTGAGGGGTTGCTTGCTTGCAAAAAGATGTTAGTAAGGCTTCACTGCACCTATTTAAGTGTTCCATTACATTCTGTGAAATAAACCATACTAAGGCCAATTGAGACATGTAACTAAAATTTCTAGCATCAAAATGATGGGATGCATTTATGAAAACTGGCAATGTGAAATTTATCAGGTATTTTTTTACGGAGTCTACATTTAATTTCCAGAGAAATGTTCCCTGGTGGAAAGAATTTCATAAACAAACAACAGAAGCAAAGATAAAATGCTGATCAAAGTGTAGTAGACAAGTATCACACAATTCACTTATAACGAAGTGTCCTAGCACATGATTTAGATTGACAGAGATCTAGGAGAGTTACTAAAATAGGACCATATGTCTGATAATTTTATGGTGATGACAGTTGCAAGAAGTGAACATTGCCTTGATTGGGTTATAGAACTTGAGAATATCAAAATTTCACTCCAAAACTTCAAAGCCACAGACACGTACTCCTCCACACCACCCAGAGGTGTAATACAGCTTTCCGTGTACAAGCTGATTTGACATCTCTATGACACTCTCCACCTTTTTCATGTCTTTTTTATTTTTCAGCTAGACAGAATAACCCACTCTACCATCTGATTGGAAGCAATGGGATTCTTTTTTATTAATACTTGGATATATGTGCCTAAATATTTTAAAGTTGCAACTGGAAAATTGAGGACCCAATAAAATCTATATTGTTTATGAAAGCTTTTAGCAATACCTAAAATTGGCAAATAGATCTAGAAAACATAACAATATTCCAAATATTTTAAATTACTTTAAAAGGTTTTCAAATATTCTAAATAAAAGAAAAATTAAAATATCAAATTTGATGTTTTTGATATCAAATTGTGTATCATCATATTAGGTGTTAGTAAAAACAAAATAAAAAAGACAAGTCACAAATTTTATGTCCAGTGAAAACAAATACTTAATTAGTTAAAGAGGGCCAGAGAGATCTAGCTCAATGGTCTGGCACACATGACTTGCGTGGAGGCACCTAGATTAATCTCCAGCTTCAAATAAATCTCCGTTTCAAATGGTTGCCTAAGCACTACCAGAAGCAACTCCTGAGCCCTGAGTTGGAAGAAACCCCTAAATACTGATGAGTGTGGCCCCCTAAGCCCAAAACCAAAATCACTTGCATCACTTGTCATCCCATTGTTCATCGGTTCATTTAAGTGGGCGCCAGTAACGTCTCCACGTGTCCCTGTCCCGTGCTAGTGTAGCCCAATGGTGACTGCTCACTCCAGGAACACAAAGAGCCTCAAATCATTCATTCAGGGTCTTAATGAAGAAGTCTGACCATCTTGTAGGTGAGCAGCCACGCGGTCTCTTGACAACCCATGGAATCCACTCGGTAACAGCTCTAGTCCTGTGGTCGTCTCTAAATTGCATTATGTGTCCGGCCCATCTGATTTTTGACGCCTTGGCAAATGAGACAGTGTCCCTGATTCTTGATCATCGATGGAGGTCGGTACTCCAGATTCCTTTTCTCACTTGAGGGAAACGTGATACTTCAAGCATAGCTCTTTCGATTCCTCTTCAGGATACCCTAATCACATTCTATTCTGTTTTCATAGGGCCACATCTATTCAAATGTAAGTGTCCCATTTGTGTTGTTAGGCATTTGGACGAATCAATGATCATGGCTAAGTTCATGTCAACAAGGACACCAGCACCACTGACGTCTCTACTGTTGCATGTTTGGAGAAACAGTTCTTCTCCAGTGTCAAAAATGGCATGATGTGATTGATACCTTCTTGTCTCTGTCAATCCAATGATGTCAGACTTGATTTCCATGCTTGCACCATCATGTTCTCACACGTACACTGGCATCGGAAGCATCCAAAACCAAACTATGATAGAAAAATAATTATATTGAAAATTATAATTAGAAAATATTTTTAAAGTATTTAAGAAAAAATCTTGTCAATGATAGTGGGAGAGTGTCAAAACCAGTTTATTTTTTCCTTTCCATTAAGCCCAGAATTACTAAAAAATTAAATCCTGAGCAAGGACAATGTCAATATTATCTGTAACAAGCAACATAAAACAAGAATTACCTTTGGAATTGGATTACCTGTATATTATGTCTTAGAGACACTCAGTATATCTCAGTATATATAACCTTCCAATGGAAGTTATGTGTATGTATAAGTCTGGAACTCAGGTTACAAGACATAGTTTGATGAATGAAGAAAACAATGATTTAGAGAAAAGTGTCAAAATTCTACATTTATTCTTTGGCAACAAAGAATCTTGTCCCTGGGTGTAAACAGACACCAAGATTAGAACCTGGGCCTGCGCTCCCATCGGGCAGTAGGTAGGAATTCCTAAACCCTACCTTGCTCCAATAATACTTAAGAGGAAGCCAAATAAAAGAGTTTTGCAATAATACATATCATAATATCCAAGATATCTTCCCTTAATTTAAAATTATTATTCAAAAAATCATAAAAATGATCACACCGAAAACTAAAAATATAAAAATGGATTAACTACTTAAGAGCATCTATTAGCAAAGAATGGGCATGCATGTAAAATTGAAATGTATGTGGATGTAAAATATCAATAGAGGATATTATTATGATAACATACATTTTCTTTATCTTCATGAATCAATTCAATATCTTGCTTCTTCATAGGAGCTATATTTTTACAATGTATTACAACTTAGGGAACTTAATCGTCTACATAGGACTCTATTTTTTTTAACTGCAACTTTATCTATACTTAATCTCAAAATACAAAGCTCAAACAAATACTTAAAAACAGTACTGATAATGAGAAAAAAGCTTGCATAGTTTAAAAAAATGTTTAGGTACTCTTATAAATCAAGAAAGAATTTTACATATTGCCACACTACTGCAATATCTTCTAAACATATTCCAGTCACATTTTTCTTGCAACATACATAGGGAGAAATTCTCATAATCTAAGTTGCTGACACCCAACGAAGTTCTCTATCAATTAATATAGACAGATTTAGAAACATATGCAATATTGTTCAATAAAGCAATGTAAGTTGTGAAAGCAAGGTGTGAATCAGTATAGCTTGCAAGTTCTTTATGATTGGAGATTAAATGTATTTAAACTTATATTTAGTAATATTCCTACATTAAAATTCATAGCAATCCTGCTAATATTTTTCTATTATTAATTATAAAGTAATTAAAGTAAACTGAAAGAATAGTATGATGGGTTGGACACTTGTCTTGTATTAGGTCAGTACGGATTTAGTTTCTTGTTCCTTACATGTCCACTGAGCCAGTCACAAGTGACCCATAGTGCAGAGCCAGGAGTAGCCCCTGAGAACTGTAGATTGTAGGCCCCAAACCCAAATAAATAACTGAAAATATAAAGAAATAAAAAAAGGATTGATACAATGATAAATTATGTAGGACAGGCATGGGACTAGTATCTCCAAATTTATCTTGTAACCCAAGAAATAACTCTAAAATGATCCGAGTATTAATTGATAATATAAATATGCACATATAATAAATATAGCCATTATATGTACCAAATATATACAAGTATATAAATGATTCAGAACAAATTACCTGTTGCCAGTGGTTATGGATGGGCAGAGGATGCTAGGTAAGGACAATATAGGGTTCTTTTTATACAAATATATTTATATGTTCACAAATTATGTACATATGCATGTATACAAACAAAAAAGTACTTAAACTAGATTCTTGCATGTATTTAATGTTTAATATGGAATAATTATTTCTTTAAAAATTATTAATAATATATTTTAAGTGAAAATTATATTAATATAAGAATCTTGATGAATAATATGCATTGTAAGAGTAATGTCTTGAACAATAAGAATCATTTTGAGATTTGGAGAAAAGTGTGGAAACTATTTAAATTCAATCAATTTTTGTCACCTAGTGTATTTATTAATTATCAATACATAGGAAATAGAACAGAGCAGTATGTGATTATACAGAGCTGAACAAAGCATTTCTGCAGCAGAATTCCAGTACACCATCATTTCATAGCTCTTTATCACTAGTATTGAATTTGCTTCATATTGAAAAAACCATCCATGACATCCTTAATCACACTGATTCAAAAAAGATAGTAAACAGACTTTTAACTAAAATAACTTATTATCCTAAATTGTAGCCTTGAAAAATCACTAAACATGGAGAGAAACAGAAAGGAAATGAGATGTATTAGCGATATGAGCAAATAATGCAGTAGGATTCATTTTAAAATATAAAAGCAATTATATCCAGTGACACAGTATCAATGACAGATATATTTAATACAAGGAATATTTTTAAAACAAACCAAACCATATAAAGAAATATCAGGAAATATAGATAAGATTTTAAATTATTGTTTATTGAATAAATGTTGTAAAGCTGTAACAAAAACATGTATTTAATAAACAATCACTGTCACTGTCATCTCGTTGCTCATCGATTTGCTCGAGCGGGCACCAGTAATGTATCCATTGTGAGACTTGTTGTTACTGTTTTTGGCATATCGAATATGCCACGGGTAGCTTGCCAGGCTCTGCCGTGTGGGTGGATATTAATAAATTAGCCTTTGCACTCTCCTAACCCGGCTCACTATCTCCCCTTAGACGATGTGTTGCTCAGCACGCTAGGCATGGAACTCTACGTGTGATCCCTGCTGAAACTCTACATGTGATTCCTGATGGACATTGCCAGCTGTTTTGCAAGATTCAAACAGAATGGTGTCAGCAGGGCCCAGAGAAACAATGAAGGTGGCCGCAGCGTCACCGCCTGCCCCAGCCGGGCCAAGTTGCAGCACCATCAGACATACAGCCAAGCAGTGGTGGCAGTGCACGCAGTGTCTTTTCCACTGTGTGGTGCTGTCAGTCTACCATCAGGTGACCTGGACTCGGCACAGGTGTTTGACTTGGCACAGACCCTTCATGAAAGGGTCCTGCTCTGCCAGCTGCTCAACAACCTCTGGGTGTACTCCATCAACCTCAAGATCAACCAGAGGCCGCAAATGTCCCAGGTGTTGCCCAGTGTGCAGATCATTACAACACGCCAGTCAACCAAAACCTTACATTTGGTAGACTGGGAACACCTGTAAAGGTGATCATAGGCCACCCCAAAAGCCTCCACCCCTCTCAGAGAGCCTGACAAGCTACCGAGAGTATCCCGCTCGCACAGCAGAGCCTGGCAAGCTACCCATGGGTACTAGATATGCCAAAAACAGTAACAACGATGGTCCTCATTCCCCTGATCGTGAGAGACCCAATATGTGATGGGGCTACACTAACACATGACAGGGAGGGATGGAGACGTTACTTGCGCCCGCTTGAGCAAATCGATGAACAATGGGATGACAGTGATATAGTGAAATGAATGTTATAGGTTAACGCATCACTGTAAATTATAACATTACATATTAAAAATGTGAGAGCACTTTTTCTCTTGCCATTTCACATAATATAAATGTCTGTGTTCCCATAGTCATGTTATTGTGTTCAGATGCTAAATTAATAAAAGATTCCACAATAAGTTGTCACTATATGATATAATAATAATTAATTTATCCATTATGCTTCATATATGTATGTTATATTTACTATACCTCAAATATATCACTGTATCACTGTCATCCTGTTGCTCATCAATTTCCTTGAGGGGGCACCAGTAAAGTCTCCATTGTGAGACTTGTTATTGTTTTTGGTATATCGAATATGCCATAGGTAGCTTGACAGGCTCTGCCATGTGAGCAGCGAGATACTCTCGGTGACTTGCCAGACTCTCCGAGAGGGTTGGAAGTATTGGACCCGAGTCGGCCACGTGCAAGGCAAATGCCCTACTTGCTTTGCTATCACTCCAGCCCATACCTCAAATATATATATATATATGTATTTATATATATATATATGTATATATATACAGAGAGTGAGAGAGAGTGCTTCTCCTGACTTCATCCTTCTGGTCACCAATATTTAAAACTATAGATCTTCAGGTACCTCCCAATTTCTGCATTCTCACTTTCATCTATATTCAAGATAAATCCACAATTTTTTCACTACAAAATAAGCAAATAATAAAGGGAATGTATTTTATACCTTCAAGAAGATAAACATGCATTTATGTATTGGAGCTCAAAGGTTCCTACTTTTCCTATTCAAAAATGAAAGAACTTTGATTATTATTTTGATATCACATGTATGTAAAATAATTAAAATTTCCTACATTCAACTAATACAATTTAATTCTCATTATCTATTGTCAGTTTGAATTTTATCAAAAATGACTAAAAATTATCTTTGATAGAAATTATCTTTGATAATGACATTATCTCTGAGCCTTCTTTCTATTTGTGCAAACAATGGATTTAGTTATCATATTCATTCAAGGATAAAGAGAAAAAGTCACTTAACTTAATTTGGGAACATTTCCAAAGCAGTTTTCTGAGTTCCCTGGGGATTGTCTCAGAGTTTTTTGACCAACAAACTTGATGATTCAATGTTAGGGCCAAGGGTATACATGGTAGTATTACAGCTCTGTGGTATTAGAATTCTCTGGGCTACTCCAAAGATGATCTGTGACTTCTAAGCCTATATCTGATGATGCTCCTGGAACTATATGGTACTGAAGGTTGGATCATAAGGTTTACTATGATATATAAGGAACAAACTTGCCATGCAATTTAAGACCCAAAGACCCAGAGTAACTTTAAAAGCCTGGAAATGATGGTTTTTAGTTTTTGTTTTTTAAAACTGATGCGCATGTTTACACTCAATGCAAGGTGGCTTTAAGAAAAATTTTCAGTCTTAGCATTTTAGTTATGCAACATCATAAAAAGAGTCATTTAATGAGACGTAAGAATGAATAGAATTCTACTATAATTTTATGATTTGAAATTTAAAATTTAAGATGTCTTAATCATTTAAGATATATACATATGCATCTTGACTCACCACATGTCTCTTATTTGCATATTAAATGAATTATCTTTCCTTTTTATCCATATGCTATTCAAGCCAACTGGCCTATGATAACAATCCTAAAAATGTCATCTCTGTCATTTCTGACAGCTCTTTGTATGACTATCAAAAATGAGGTAAGAATATAAGTTTCTGTATTATCTTCTCTGTCTAATTACTCCCCTCAATATTACAAACAGACCTTGGGGGTCTCTATGGTGCTGGGGGACAAATTTAGCACCTAGTAGTTGGTTAGTCCTTCCAGCTATCTCCTCAGACCAGAGATAGAAATTCAACAATAAGATATTTATTACTACAAAAGTAGTAAAGTAGTGTGAAAGAATTTAAAAAAAGAATAATTAAAAAAAAGAATAATGAAGAGAAGTCATAAACCCTTGTAACACTTATCACGTCATCCCTTGCTCATCTGTTAGGGGTGGCGGATCTCTGCCCGGGGGAGGCTCAGAGAAACAAAAGAACAAAACCAAGACAACTGTTTCTGCAAATGCATGGGGTTTATTCAAGCCAATATAGCTATATTGGGACCTTCAACTGTGCCTGAATCGTGGCATAGCCGAAGGCCCCGAACTCAAAAAGCATGCTGTTCTTATACCCTTTTGGGGGAGAAAAGGGAAAATCACACATATTGCATTAAAGAAAATCACACCTACAGATCAAAGGGGATCACACATAGGTCACTTAATTTGCTTATCTAAACATTTGTTGACTGTTAACTGTTTCCCTGCAAATGTTTGCTTACAGTTCCTAGGGCAGTTTGTTGGCCCATTTGGTGAGTTTCCTGCCCAGTGGTAGGTCACAAAGAAAATATCTTTCAAAGCAGTCAAACAGTTACAAAGGAAAATTTAACGCTTAACCTGCCCTCCTCTTCACATCGATTTGCTCGAGCAAATGTCAGTAACATCACCATTCGACTGTGTCACATACTAGTGTAGCCCAATGGTGTCTGCTTGCTATAGGAACATGAAGAGCATCAAACCATTTGTACAGTGTCTTGACATGTCATAAACTCTATTAAACTAAATTAAATATGAGCTGTCAATGGGTGTTCAGAATTATACATACTACTGGTGACTAACAAACAATGAAAGTTTCTGATATTATAAATATTTATAGTAATCTGCTTTTCTAAGTAATATTTAGGATCCAAAAATAAGTTTAGTTAAGACAAGACAAAAGTTGATTTTGATAAGAAAATAATTGAACTCAAAGATTTATAAATGGCATCTATAAAGCAGCAGATTAAGTAGACATAAAATTTTATTATGAGTGCTTTTGTCTCCAAATCTTTATCTCTTTATCCACTAATGATCTCTCAAATTAAGGTTAGTTTTTAAATTGTCATTTATTGTAATGCAATGAATTGATGTCCATTTTTAAATGTTTGGCTCACTTTACCTGAATTGAATTGTTTACATTGTTAGTTTCAGAGTGCCAAGAGGACTAATTTAATTCAATCTTCAAATATTTAGGAAAAAATAAACTAAGGAAATGGATAAACTTCAGTCCATGTAATTTTTGCATTCATAAATGGTTGACTTTCTCATGGAGAGTACAAGAGAAATAACTGATTTGTTATATTTATTGACCTCTTGCTTCATATATGGACACCTGTGGATAAAGTTGTTAAAAATAATTGCTCTTTCCAGCTGTTGAATACTGAAAGTGTTCTGTAAGAGGACAGAGTTTCAAGTCATAGGAGAAAAAATAGGAATTAAACACTGACAACACTCTCTAGTGAATTTTAAGTGGCATTTTTATATGTCTAACTTGTTTTTAAAACTAAGATTAGTTGGATTATTGCACCTCAAAGTCTCCAGTAACATAATCACTATATTAGAATTTCACTTGGATAATTTTATCATATTTTATTGATGAATAGAGAAAAAATTGAGATAAAATAACTTTCCAAAATCATAGTAAATATATGAGAGAGATTCCATATTAGGAGACAATCTATTTCACAGCTAACACCTTTCAGAATCTGTGAAAACCATGCCTGTTTTTTACCTAGAGTGGCTGTTTTCCCAGATTAAGCTGATTCCTGTACAGAGGTGAAAATTACTCTTGAAGTGGGATTTCCAGTCTAGGAGCAGTGGCGCATCTGGAATTTGTTAGGAACACAACTTCTCAGTTCTCCTTACATGTCAATTGAATCAGAAATTTATATGCTACTTGGAGAAAGTTTTTCTTGAGTCTGGCACACCCCACAATCCGAGAAGTACCGATCTGAGGTATAGATTTGAAGGTATTTTCTTCGCACCATTAATGAGCAAGACAGTGGTTCAAGATCTAAGATTGTTGAATTCTTAGGTTTTTCATTCTTCTTCCCAAGTTAGAGCATTTCTATATTCTTTTCATTTGTTAGTTTGTTCATTTTGAGTCCTCCCCTGGCTGTGTTCAGGGCTTAATCCTGACTGCACTCTGGGTTCAGTCTTGGCAGTGCTGAGGGGACGATAAGGAAACTCTGGTTTTTGCAAGTCAAGTTTCCTACCCACTATACTAATGCTCAGGGCCTGTAACTGCTCATTTAAAAATATTCATACAGCCCAGACCCCCAGACCCTGTGAAGCTCCTGTCTGAGCCAAGGCTCCCTTGGAGCACCTGCCAAAATGCCACCCTGAAGCCAGGAGTGCATCAGAGGGAACTCCAAGCTCCAGCAGGCACCTGAGCTCCCCCTCCCATGGACAGGTAAGGCGGCAGTGCTGGGGGTGGCCTCTGGGGTGGCTGCCACATGTGCTGCCCATTATTTTTCTTTTTCTCAGCATTATGAACTCACAGCTCAGCCTCCATTAACTAATTCTAAAGAGGACATCCTGGCTATCCCAAACACACTACGCCATAGACCACTAGCCTATTTCAATCAACATATACTCAAAACTCACCATAATACCAGTGAACAGAAGAGTCTGAATAAGCCTTATGTAAAAGAACAGACTCTCTGAAGCTGCACTGCCCAACATAAGGCAAAGAGAAGAACCAAAGAGGAAGTATTCTTAAAGAGGAAAAAGGAGAGTGCCATCAACTAAGCCCATCTAGGATCCTCTCACAGTGAGAGGGGGTCACTGATAATCAGCTGGAGAAACCCACCCCCATACTACCACAGCAACATGAAGAAACAGTGCAGATCCCCACCACGAAAAGTAGATAAAGAAAAGAGCCCTGAAGCCTTAACAGGGAATTCCCAGAAATATAATCACTTCGATAAAGATTTCAGATATGAAAGGTTGAGGATGTTCGATGATTGCAAAGAAATGGTGGAACAGGCATCCACTAAATTAAGGAAAGACATGAAAGAAAGAGTGGAATGAACATCCAACAAAATACAGGAAGAAATTAGAGTAGAAATTACAAAATTACAAACAGAAGTGTCACTAATAAAGGATTCAATAGATGAAATTAAAACTCAGTGGGCAGCCTCAACAGTAAAATGACAACAGCTGAAGACATAATCAGTAAGCTTGAAGATTAGCAGAGAAAGCATACAGGAAGGAAGAAAGAGGACCAAGTTGGTTGCTGATTAGTTACCGTTTATTCAATCTTCCATCTTTCTCATCTCCCATACTCCTAGCTCCGTCCTCTTTCTGGGTCTACTGCAGCCCTGGATTCTCTCCCTTCACTAGTCTCTCCCCTACTTGTCTCTCTTCATATTGCACTTGAAGCTACACACAGCTAGCTAGCAAAATCAACATAAGAAAGCCCTTCCTGAGGGCCAGGCATTCCAAAGGCCTTCCTTACTGCAAGCAGGTAAAATACCTCTTAAGGTTTTTCTACTTTCCTTTGTCCAAGAACTTATTTACATCTGAATTCTAGTTATTTTTGTATTGACTTAGCAAGAGATACATTGAGGCTTTCAAGGCAGCTCTCCTGGCAACATCTTGCCACAGACTCAGACTACAGCACTCAGGCCAGATTAATCATTCCTAACCCTAGCAGGGTCGGGATCTAGTTATCACTGTTTGGATCATGACAGCATTTGTCCATGACCAAGCTCTTAACTTACAGTTAAGCAATAGGTACTTTGGCCAGGCCCATCTCAATGCCAGGGTAGCACACAACTTACCGCTTGCCCTGGGTCCATCTCGTCCCTCATCGGGACCCTGTTTTTGGGGGTGCTAGGAAGTAAGGGCAGCTGAGGCTTAGGTTGAGAGAACAGATGCCCAGGAGGAAAATATCATGTAGAGTCAAATGACTCCCAGGTCACAAAAGCATGGCATTTGCTAAGTCTTCCTGTGTCCATACAAAAAGGACATTGCTCTGAACAAACTATGCAAAGGACTCAAGGAGAAGAGAAAAACAATATTTAAAAGTCAACAGAACACTAAGAAAGAAGCTACAAATAAACACAGAGGAATGGGAGCACTGTGATGGGAGTAACCCAGTAAACCTAAACTAACTGAGGCTATGTTATCCTACAGGGAGGCAACCACAATGAAGTAGCAATAGTTAAAGACATCATCTCTGAGATGTTCCCAGAGCTAAAGAATGCAAGCATCCATATCCAAGGAGCCCCAAGGGTGCCAGCTAAAAGAGACCCAAATAGAAGGACTCCAATACATATCATAATCTAAATTACAGATCACACAGATAGAGACATGATACTGCAAGTATCAAGGTCAAAGAAAGAAATTACATACAAAGGAGCACACCTTAGATTTACAGCTGATTTGCAGAAGAAAGAATCTGTGCCCAAAGACAATGGTGATATAGTGAAAAAACTCAATGAAAGGAGATCCTCTCCAAGAATACTCTATTTGGCTAAATGCTCACTCAAATTCAAAGGAAGGATACACTCATGGATAAACAACAGCTCAGGAGCTTCATAGACTCAAAACCAACCTTTAAAAAAAGGACAAAAGGGGCTACTGTAAGAAAGGGGGAAAAGAATAGCTAACAACACAAAGATACCTCTACAGAGAGATGACACAAAACTCCAAAACTCCATGACAATAACCTCTCTCAAAGTAAATTGTCTAAATATAACAATTAAGAGACGCAGAATGGCAGAATGGATTCAGAAACTGAATGCAACATTCTGCTGCCTACCAGAAACATATCTGAAGAGACAGAGCAAACACAGACTCAAATTCAAAGGATGGAAAACAATCCTGCAAGCAAACAATGCCCTCAAAAAACAGGAGTGCCCATGCCAGTATCTGACAATATAGATTTCAGGCTGAAAAAGATTAGAAGGGACAGCAAAGGCCATTTTTTTTAATAATCAAGGGATATGTACAACAGGAAGAAATCACACTACTAAACATATACACACCCAATGAGGGGCCAGCTAATTACTTAAAACAACAGCTAATAGACTCCAAGGAGGACATTGGTAGCAACAAAATAGTAGTTGGAGACCTCAACAGCGCCATATCACCTCTTCATTGATCAATAAGATTAAAACTCAATAAGGAAGTACTGGCCTTAAAAAAAGAAAGAAAGCGAGAGGGCTAATAGATGCATACAGGGCTTTTCATCCCCCCCCAAAACTGAATACACATTCATTTCCAGTGCGCTTGGAATGTTTTCCAAGATAGAACATGTGCTGAGCCAGAAAACATACCTCAATAGAATCAGAAATGTAGAAATTGTATCAACTCTCTTTTCATACCATGATGCACTGACGATAGAAGTTAATCACACACAGAAGCGGAGATGCAATTTAAACACCTGGAAATTAAATGACTCAATGTTTAACAATGAGTGGATCAGGAAGGAAATCGAGGAAGAAATCAAAAGATACCTGGAAACAAATGAGAATGATGACACGAGCTACCAGAACTTGTGGAGTGCAGCTAAATCTCTGTTGAGGGGAAAATTATAGCTCTGCAAGCCATTCTTAGAAAGAAAGGAAGGGCCCACATAAATAACCTGACTACACAGCTCAAGATATTAGAAAAGGACTAACAAGAGGAACCCACACCAGACAGGAGGAAGGAAATAATAAAACTTACATCAGAAATTAATGGCATGCGAACCCATAAAGCAATCTGAAAGATCAATGAAACCAAGAGCTCGTTCTTTGAGCAAATAAACAAGATTGATAAACCACTAGCAAGACTCACAAAGAAAGAGAGAGAGAGAGAGAGAGAGAGAGAGAGAGAGAGAGAGACAAATAAACGGAATCAGAAATAGAAAAGGGGGCATCACAACAGGAACTAAAGAAATTCAAAAGATCATCAGAGATTACTTTGAAAGTCTGTATGCCATGAAACAAGAGAAACTAGACAAAATGAATAAATTCCTGGATTCCTATAATCTCCCATTATTGAACCAAGAAAACTTGAAATACCTGAATAGACCAATTAACATCAAAGAAATTGAAATTGTAATCAAAATCCTTCCCCAAAACAAAAGCCCTGGTCCAGATGTATTCACTAGTGAATTCTTCCAAACATTTAAAAAGGAACTATTGTCAGTTATTTTTAAGCTTTTCCAGGAAACTGAAGAAACAAAAACTCTCCCAAACTGTTTCTATGAGGAACATATCACTCTTATACAAAAAACAAACAGATATCACAAAAAAAGAAAATTACAGGCAGACATCCCTGAAGAACACGGGTGTTAAGGTCCTCAACAAAATATTAGTAAATAGAATCCAACATCTCATCAAAATGGTCATATACCACGACCAAGTGGGATTCATCCTGGGGATGCAATGATGGTTCAACAATCACAAGTCAATCAATATAACCCATCAAATCAATGAAAGAAAAGATAAAAAACATATGATCATATAAATAGAGGCAGAGAAAGAATTTGACAAAATTCAGCACCCATTTATGATGAAAACTCTCAGCAAACTGGGAATTGAAGGAACTTTCCTCAATATAGTCAAAGCCATCTGCCACAAGCCTACAGAAAGCATTATCTTCAAAGGGGAAAAACTAAGAGATTTCCCTCTAAAATCAGGGACAAGACAAGGTTGTTAAATCTCACCACTACAATTCAGTATAATACTGAAACTACTTGCCATAGCAGCTAGGTAAGAAAAAGGCATCAAGGGCATCCAACTTGGAAAGGAAGAAATCAAGCTCTCAGTATTTGCAGATGGCATGATACTATATTTAGAGAAACCTAAAGTCTCCACAAAAAGCTCTCAGTAACAATAAACTTGTATAGTAAAGTTGTAGGCTATAAAATCAATACCCAGGGGCCGGAGCGATAGCACAGCGGGTAGGGCGTTTGCCTTGCATGCGGCCGACCTGGGTTCGATCCCCGGCATCCCATATGGTCCCCCAAGCACTGCCAGGAGTAATTCCTGAGTGAAAAGCCAGGAGTAACCCCTGAGCATTGCTGGGTGTGCCCCCCCAAACAATAAATAAAATCAATACCCAAAAATTCATGGCTTTCCTCTATGCAAATAATGAGAGAGAAGAAACTGATATAAAAAAGGCAACCCCATTCACAATCATGCCTCAGAAAATCAAATACCTCAGAATTAACTTAACCAAGGAGATAAAGCACCCGTACAAAGCAAACTATGAAATGGTACTTCAAGAAATAAAAGAAGACACAAGGAAATGGAAACACATCCTGTGATCATGGATTGGGAGAATTAATATTGTCAAAATGGCAACACTCCCCAAAGCATTATACAGTTTCAACATGATCCCAATGAAATTCTTCAAAGAAATAGTTCAAAAACTCCTGAAATTCATATGGAACAAGTCCCGAAAGCAATTCCCCAAAGCAATTCTTGGGGAAAAAGGGATGGGGGCATCACTTTCCCCAATTTCTACAAGGTGGTAGTAATTAAAACAGCGTGGTATTGGGACAAAAGCAAATCCATAGACCAATAGAATAGGTTAGATATCCTTACACACACTCCTCAAGTATATCATCATATGATTCTTGATAAGGGAGCAATGGATGTGAAGTGGAGCATGGAAAGCCTCTTTAACAAATGGTGCTGGAAAAACTGGACAGCTACATGCAAAAATGGGCTCAAACCTCTATATCTAACACCATGCATGAAAGTCAGATCAAAGTGGATTAAAGACCTCAACATCAGACTAGAATCCATCAGGTACATTGAAGCTAAAGTCAGTAAAACCTTCTACAACATTAAAGCTAAAGGTATCTTCAAAGATGACATACAAACAAGGGAAAACAGAGATAAACAAATGGGACTATCTTAAACTAAGATGTTTCTGCACCTCAAGAGAAATAGTGACTAAAATAAAAAGAAAGTCTACAGAATGGGAAAGAATATTGATCTAATCCCCCTTAGATAAGGGGTTAATATCAAGGATATACAAGACACTGGTGGAACTCTCCAAGAAGAGAACACCCAAACCCATCAGAAAATGAGGAGATGAAATGAACAGAAACTTTTCCAAAGAAGAATTCTGAATAGTCAAAAAGCACAGAAAAAATGTTCTTCATTACTAATCATAAGAGATATGCAAATCAAAACAACATTTTTTGATGAAGATTAAAAAAAACATCTCACACCATAGAGACTGGAACACATCCAAAAAAGGAAGGCAACTGGTGTTGGTGTGGATGTGGGGAGGAGACTCTTCTTCACTGCTGGTGGGAATACTGACTGGTCCAACCTTTTTGCAAAACAATATAGAAATTTCTCCAAAAACTATAAATTGAGCTCCTATTTGACCCAGCGATACCACTCCTGGGAACATATCCTGGAGATGCAAAAAAGGACAGTAGAAATGACATCTGCACTTGTATGTTTATTGCAGCACTATTTATAATAGCCAGAATCTGGAAAATACCTGAGTGCCTGAGAACAGATGACTGGTTAAAGAAATTTTGGTATATCTACACAGTGGGGTACTATGTAGCTGTTAGAAAAGATGAAACCAGTTGTGTGACTTCTGTTCGTAGCTTTGAGATTTCTGCTCTCATTTCTTCCTGGATTATCTTGGTGGAGCGTTCCAACGCTGCATCCATATCCTCCCTTAATTTATTGGATGTTCGTTCCATAGTTTCTTTGAGCTCGTGAACCATCCTCATGATTTCCTCTCTGAATTCTTTTTTTTTTTTACCCCGCCCCTCCTCTCTGAATTCTTTATCTGAGAGGAGGGTGTATTTCTGGGAGGTCGCTGCTGAGGTTAGTGAGATATTTTCTTGGCTCTCTCCTGGTGGTGGGGATTCTCTGTTTCTTCATGTTGTTACGGGCTTTACTATCTGGCCAAAAGGCACATGAAAAAGTGCTCTACATCACTAATCATCAGAGAGATGAAGATCAAAACAACCACGAGATATCACCTCACACCACAGAGACTAGCACACATCCAAAAGAACAAAAGCAACCGCTGTTGGAGAGGATGTGGGGAGAAAGGGACCCTTCTACACTGCTGGTGGGAATGCCGGCTAGTTCAGCCCTTTTGGAAAACAATATGGACGATTCTCAAAAAACTAGAGGTTGAGCTCCCATTTGACCCAGCAATACCACTGCTGGGAATATATCCCAGAAAAGCCAAAAAGTATAGTCGAAATGACATCTGCACTTATGTGTTCATCGCAGCACTGTTTACAATAGCCAGAATCTGCAAAAAACCCGAGTTCCCTAGAACAGATGACTGGTTGAAGAAACTCTGGTACATCTATACAATGGAATACTATGCAGCTGTTAGAAAGAATGAGGTCATGATGTTTGCATATAAGTGGATTAGCATGGAAAGTATTATGCTAAGTGAAATGAGTCAGAAAGAGAGAGACAGACATAGAAAGATTGCACTCATCTGTGGAATATAGAATAATAGACTATAAGACTAACACCCAAGAATAGTAGAAAGAAGTACCAGGAGGTTGTCTCCGTGGCTCGGAGGCTGGTCTCTCATTCTGGGCAACTCAGAGAAGGGAACACCAAGTAAAATGTGGTTGGAGGTCATGTGGGGGAAAGATGATACAGGCCGAATATAGACTAGAGACTGAACACAATGGCCACTCAACACCTTTATTGCAAACCACAACACCTAATCAGAGAGAGAGAACAAAAGGGAATACCCTGCCATAGTGGCAGTGTGGGGTGGGGGGAGACGGGGCTGGGGAGGGGGGGAGGGATGTTGGGTTTACTGGTGGTGGAGAATGGGCACTGGTGAAGGGATGGGTTATCAAACTTTGTAAGGGAGAAACATGAGCACAAAAATGTATAAATCTGTAACTGTACCCTCACGTTGACTCACTAATTAAAAATAAACTATTAATTTAAAAAAAAGAAAAGATGAAACCATGAATTTGCTTATAAGTGTATCAACATGGAGAGTATCATGCTAAGCAAAACGAGTTAGAAAGAGCAGGGAAGTCACAGAATGACTGTACTCATTTGTGGAATATAAAGAGTAGCATAATAGGAGAATAATACTTAAGTATAATAGAGATAAAGGCCAGGAGGATTGGCCCATGGCTTGGAAGCCGATCTCATGTGCTGGGGGAAAAGTCAGGTGAGATGGAGAAGAGACCACTAAGCAAATGATGGTTGGACGGATCACTCTGGATGGTCAATGTGTGCTGAAAGTAGACTATAGATCAAACATGATGGATGCTTAGCACCTATATCGCAAACCATAAAACCAAAAGGAGAAAGAGGGTAAAAAGGAATGTGTTTGACCCTGAGGCAGTGGATGGGAAGGGGTGGAATTGTTGGGAGGGACACTAGGAACATTGGTGTTGGAGAAGGGGCACAGGTGGAGGGATGGGTACTCAAACATTTGATTGAAACATAATCATGAAAATTTGTAAGTCTGTAACTGTATCTCACGGTGATTCATTAAAATTAAAAAAAATTAATGAAAAAGCACTATGTACACATAATTATTTTGCATACATAATGCATTTGACAATTATATGCTATAATTAGTTTAAGGTAAATAATGTAAACATTTATTAAAATATAATTTTAATAAAATAAAATTGTAGAAAAATCAACAGATAAATTTTTGAGGAATAGTAAGAATCTGCAGATTTATAAACCATATCTCTAAGTATTTCTGTATGATATTAGTATAATATTAGATTAGTATTTGAGATAATATGAGGTAAATTAAATTGCTCAATGCTAAGATAATTGGCCTTCTTCTCATAAGAATCATTTTATGCTAGCCAATATACTAGTTTTAGGTTTGAAATAATTATTTTAAATATTTATTGTTAAAATATTGAGAAGGCTTGTGATAATATTATATTAACTATTGTATTTTGAATCCTTGTAGTTTGCTAAAACTCAGATGAAAATAGTGGAAGACAGGGTAAGCAAAGTGAGTCAGATAGTAAGACAAGTACAGAAGACCTAATTTTTATATGGGGTAAAAACAAGCAAAGCAAGGGATTAGATAATTCCCAATATCTACATACCCTAAGCTATGGACAATAAAAATGTGATTTAAGAATGGAAGGGGTAGTGGGGGGGATAAGAAACTGCTACTGTAGAGGAGGAATCGTGAAACTGCTGGTAGGTATAATGTAGCAATAGTCTAAGTAGCACTGTAGCACTATCTCCTTGTCTGTTGATATGCTCAAGCAGGTACCAGTAAAGTCTCTGTTGTGAGACTTGTTTTTGGCATATCTAATACACCACGGGTAGCTTGCCAGCTCTGCCGTGTGGGCAGGATACTCTTGGTAGCTTGCTGGGCGCTCTGAGAGGGATGGAGGAATCGAACCGGGTCGGCTGTGTGCAAGGCAAACATCCTACCTGCTGTGCTATCGTGAGCTAAAATAAATACCTACAACACAAAGAGGTTTGAAGTTCAATGATTATCAGGCATGGATCTTTGCTCAAATCTATGGTACAATTTTTTTTGTTTTGTTTTTGGGTCACACCCTGCGATGCACAGGGGTTGCTCCTGGCTCATGCACTCAGGAATTACTCCTGGCTGTGCTCCAGGGACCATATGGGATGCTGGAATTCGAACCTGGGTCGGCCACGTGCAAGGTCGCTGTGCTATTGCTCCAGCCCCAAAGTTATGTTACTTTTAAAACTGTAAATATGTCTTGCATATAATGATGTTTTGAGAATTTTATTACCTTTCACTACTCTTTAAAAATGCATAATGCATATTTGTGTAATAAATTAATAGTTTACCTTCCAAAATTATTTGACAACAAACCTTTTGCAGACAAGCTTACATAGTAAAGCACATTCCTGAGACTGATTAAATATAAGAAATATATTTGGGAGCATTTAGAATCCTCTTTTAACTCAAAGTCATTAGAAAAGTTTTCTCTTTAAAGGTCACTAATGTCACTGATACTTTGTCAAAGAGTTTCTGTGGCCCATATGTGGCTTGTAATAGAGCGGAAAAATCCAAATAAAAGTCTTCAATATGTATTGTTTATCTATTAAACATTAAATTTAGTTATAACTGAGTTTTTTTAAATTAAATATATGCAAGAAACATATGAAAAAGTTCCGAATATAATATGAAAAGGATTAATAAGATTTAAATTACCTATAAAATAAGAAAACACATTATTATTCTTACAGATATCTTAGAATATCCAGGAACTTTAAAGATATAGGATTTCAGTTGAAAATATTCTTCAATAAAAATAAACTACAGGCTTACCAATTGTGTAAAATGGCATAGAAGTAAATTTTTTAATTATAGTCCTGAAATGGCACTTAGTTAATTCAAAACTTTCACATCATTGATTACTTGAGAACCTAACTCCAATTAATTACTCAATTGATAAACTCATGTGTTAAAATAACCCCAATATGAAATTCCTATTATTTTCTCCTTGGCCATATATAGTTTATACAAGCAATGTCATTTTCAAATTAGCACTATTTCAGTCAAATTAAAAGCAAAAAAATCATGTCATTGTGAGTGTTGACACTGCCCCAAAATAAAAGAAATAATTTGAATATAATATTGAATTAAAATTTTATAAAAGTATCCTAATTAACATTTGCAAAACTTTTTCTACAATTATAAAATATTAAAACCTGAGACTTTTCTATGATCTCACTAAACTGCATGGGAACATTCTTTAGGGAAATTTTAAGAACCTTTGAAACATTCACATAATGCTATATAATTTGTGCAAATTCTTCTCTTTCTAACCTACATAATAGTCTATTTTACCCATTTTCTTCTCAAGCACTACTTCCTGGGGCATAGATTAATATTGGATAGTTAGAAGTTGTTACATGAAAATTTCCTTCTCCTTCAGTTTGCGACATAACAAAAATTTTGACATGACTTTATTATATCAATCACTTACTTGATTTGACATTTATGTTATAGTTTGCTAAAGTAAGATTGCATTCTGATCTTCAAGCTATTTGGATTAGTAAAATCAATAATGAAAGCAATACAACTTTTGAAAAGTCATTCTTTCACAATATTTTTCTTTCCTTCTTTCTCTTTGCATTAGTACAATAGATTTATTCTTACTTTTTTACGAGGTTTAACACATTATGCTCATAAAATTCACATCAAGTTAGAAAGACAAGAGATGACAAACTGAAAAAGAAAGCATGAGTGTAGCATTGCAGTCATGTTCTCATTATGTCTTAATAAAAATGTCTTTAAGAAAACAACCATTCCCTTAGTAAACTGGATAAATGGAACCTTTTCTTGCTTCCCTGAAACAATTTCATTTTAAAGTGATGATATATCAAAACCATTTTTCACTGTAATGAAATCACCATGAAACAAACAGCATTTGAAAAACTAGGCTAAGACCTTTACTATGTAATTTTTTTTTTCAACTAGACACAAAGTAATACACATAAAAATTGTGGAACTAAAAAGTATTTGACTTCTTTGATAGAAAATCTACTTACTTCAAAAAGCAAAGACATGGGAAACCAGAAAGTGACACATCTATGATAATTGTTTTCTAATATTCCCAAAGTAATGACATACATATCACTTTGCTAATGATCTGTGCTTCCCTTTCTTAACTTCCTTTAGGTTTGATCCTCAGAGATATTGTCATTTTATTCTCCCCCTCCCCGCTTATTCGAACATTATAGTGACTGAGTGATGAATACTGCAGGAAGCTGTGAGGATTTCAGGTCAATTTTGTACTTGGCTACATCCCAAGACACTGGGGAGAAGAAGCAGGGACAACCTCCTTTTTTCCAATCTCCCCCACTCTTACCAAATTTTTTGTTTTTGCCTGGATTAAAATCCACAGAAATGTTTTCTAACAGTGACTTTTGCTTTTGTTATCTACAAAGTACTGCTTCCTCTAATCTAGATCATCTTCCCTTTCTGTTTATACTTTCAACCTATTTTTATCACATCCACATTGGACTTTTAGCCCATTTGCAAATTATATAATTAATTGCTTGCAGAAAATTTTCGATAGTTAAATGTTCAAGTGCATTTACAACTTTTGGTTTTCCCTAACTGATGAAGTGTTTATAAAACTAAAGATAATAAGGCTGAACTCTGTTATATACCATACGGTATTCAGTCAATAATTTTTCTATAAAATAGTCTCCTCAATCTTAATATGTAGATACTATATGACCACCATTCAAAGCATGGTTCTTAACAAATTATTACCACTGTTCCTATCTAATCATGAACTTACCAGTTACAATTTTTTTGAAAAAAATGTTGAATTAGTGTCTGACCTTTTCATCTTAATATACATTACTATATGAGATCAGACATGAACTTCAATTAACTTCTGTACTGCAGCATATAACTTTATTTTCTTCCTCTGAAAACACAGGAAAAGCCTACTTCACAGATTTTATTAAAATAATTACATGAGTTGAGGAATGTTACAACTCTGTGTTGTTAAAAAAATATCAATTATCTGCCTCATATATCTCCCTAGTCTGCATTATTTCACTTTTTGTATGATATTTTAAAAATACTTTAAGAATATTATAAATTTCACCACAGGCTATATTCTCTAGTCAAATTCCCAGGACTTGTCAACCTTTTTCTGAGAGCATGTAAAATATTTCTCTTTCAGAGTAACGTTCATTCATCATTTATGTAATAGTTAGAGTTGGTTGTTGCAATGACAAATGGGAAAACATACATCTTAGATGATTATTTGTGTAACCACAACAGGACAAAATAATCTATTTATCAACTCATTTATTTATAGGTATGGAATATAATAGCATATGTAAGTATAGTAGAACAACCATATTTTATGTAATCGAGAATCCACTGTATCACTGTATCACTGTCATTCTGTTCATCAATTTGCTTGAGCAGGCACCAGTAACATCTCTGTCCCTGTCACGTGCTAGCATAGCCTGATGGTGTATTTGAGGCTCTTTCAGGATCAAAGGAATGAGGACCATCATTGTTACTGCTTTTGGTATATCGAGTACGACACAGGTACCTTGCCAGGCTCTGCAGTATGGGCGGGATACTCTCAGTGCTTTGCCGGGCTCTCCAAGAGGGACTGAGGCTTTTGGGAAAGTCTCTCATTGCCTTTACAGATGCTCCCAGTCTACTGTATGTAAACTTTTGGTCAACTGGCATGTAATGATCTGCACACTGACAAACACGCACCTGCCTGAGTCTCTGGGCTGTACCTAGGACATCTGTGGTCTCAGGTTGATCTCACTGAGGTTGATGGAGTGTGCCCGGACGTTGTTGGGCAGCTGGTAGAGTATACCCTTTCACGGAGGGTCTGTGCCAGGAATACCTGCGTCGAGTCCCAGGTCACCCGGTTGTTGGCTGACAGCACCCCACAGTGGATGAGTCACTGCGCGCACTGACACCAAGTCTCTATGTTCTATGTCTGATGACACTGCTACTTGGCCCAGCCTGGGGAGGCAGCGATGCTGTGGTGGCCCAGCCGCCACGGTTTCTCTGTTCCCCGCTCATGCCTTTCTGTCTAAATGTTGCATAAGACACGGCGATGTCCATCAGGAATCACGCATATTATCAACTCTGATTCCAGTTTTGTTAAATATGAAAATAGTGATCAAAATCCTTGCAAGATATCTATTAGGTTTTAGAATCATGCTGATTTCAGAATTAGAAAATTATGAGAATGTGTATAATCTATCAAAAAAGGTGTAATCTATGTCTTCCATTTTACAGATTGTTTATTATCTAAAATATCTTGCAATAACTCTACAGCATATCAGTAGAATGCAGTAGCCATATGTCAGATGAATTACATTCAGATAAAAGTTTTTCCTTGCTCTAAATGTGAAATGAGTGCTGAAAGTAGGTAAAGGGATAGACATGATAGCCTTTCAGCATCTGAATTGCAAACCATAGTGCCTAAAATGAGAGAAAAAGAATGGGAAAGAAGAGAGGTGCCTGCCATGGAGGCAGGCTGGGGTAGGGGGTAATTTGGGAGGGTGGGAGAGAAACTGGGGACAATGGTGCTGGGAAATAACACTGGTGGAGGGCTGGGTGTTGGAACAGGTATGGCTGGAACCCAATCATGGACAGCTTTGTAATTCTCTATCTCTTGGTGAGTCAATACTATAAAAAATTAATATTAAAAAAAATTCCTTGCAATGCATTGAAGTTAGCTGTCTGTCTGACTAAATCCCTAAATCTCATTATTCTTCTTTTGTTTTTCATCTGGTTACCACTACTGTCAATCCCAACTCTTTAAGAAACAGAAAACAAAATGTGATGGAATATGACAGGCAAGTCAATTATTGTGAAGAGGAAGAGTGCAGAAAAAGGCAGACAAAATATTTAGACTATGATGCAAATTTCATTTTTATATGAAAATAATTTTAAAAGAGATTAGGTATAAATCTTTTATACTACAGTGCAAGGCGAGAAACCTGAATCTGGTCATACTCATGGTGGGCTTAGTAATATATATATATATATATATATATATATACATGTACATATATATATATTGCTCTCTATATTTTACTATGTAGTATATAGTAGTAAGATCCAGACTATTAGTAGTTATATATAATAGCCTGGATCTAGGAGTAAATTCATCACAGTTACTAAAGTTCAAAGCTGTGTCTCAATAAAAATTAAGAGCATATATATGGTGGTATGACCAGATGCAAGTATTCAGTGATCAGTGTTCTTTGCTAATTTTCACTTTATGAGGTAACACATTTTTATGTGTTACCATATGTACCATGGAGAATGAGTGTGGGTTTATCACCCGTGTATAAGCAGTAGGAGTAGAAATATATATAAACATTATTTAAAAGAACCAGATTGAGTATCAGCTTGGATCATATTATATCTAGATGCCAATAATTCTAAGCATTATAAAAAAAGATAAAATCATATTCACTTAGGGAGTCTTCTTCTCACTATTTCCTCAAGCTTTTAAGCCATTTTTTTATATATAAAATAGTTTTCCTTTACAAATCTACTCACTTAATACTTTCTGTGAACTATCAGGGCACAGAAACATAGGGACAGATACCTATGCTCCTTAGTGAAAATTCTTGAGAGAAAACTCTTTATCACAAAGGAAATACTAATGTTTTCATCATGATCGGGTATTTGTGAGTTCTTGTATTATGATATAATTTGCTTTATAGTAAAATTATGTAAATGTCTATTGTCCGGTATACTTGAATATGTAATTTAGCACCTCTAATATACAAAGGGACCCACTTTCACAGTACCTGAAGCAATGCCTCTCCCATATTTTACAGTAATTACAGCCAAGTGGAAGCACAGAAATTTTTTTTTTTTTTTTTTTTTTTTTTTGCTTTTTGGGTCACACCCAGCGATGCTCAGGGGTTACTCCTGGCTTTGCACTCAGGAATTACTCCTGGCGGTGCTTGGGGGACCATATGGGATGCCAGAGATCAAACCCGGGTTGGCTGCATGCAAGGTAAACGCCCTACCTGCTGTGCTATTGCTCCGGCCCCAGCACAGAAAATTTGATGGGAAAGTTTCGGAGTAGCCAAATGTGTTTAATGAGTGAAAACAGTAACAAAGAATTTTCTACCAGAAGCAACCAGCCCAGTAAACCTCAAAGAACATCTAGGAGCACCACTGTGAGATATAACAATTATCATGGAATGACTTTGATTGATCTATTTTCTGATAGTTTAATTTGCCACTTTGTTGTGAAAAGCAATCAGAAAGAAATTTCTGGCTTCTCTGCGTGTGCATGTGGTCAGGAAACTGGAGAAATTAGTGAAGGGAAGTTCACACTAGTGGTGGGACTGGTGTTTGGACATTGAATGCCTAAATGCTTGATAAACCATATTATTAAAACTTTGTCAATCACAGTGTTTAATTGAAAAAAGAAAGAAAGAAAAAAGGAAGGAAGGAAGGAAGGAAGGAAGGAAGGAAGGAAGGAAGGAAGGAAGGAAGGAAGGAAGGAAGGAAAAGAAAGAGAGAAAGAGAGAAGGAAGAAACAGACATTCATATACATTTATATATCATTTATGTACCATTGTAAATAATTTGTGTAAATTGTTGAAATAAAAAACATATGTCAAGCTTTACCTCAACTTTATTTAATATGCTAAAAATTCAAATTTATTCAGGATTTTAAGAAAAATCTCTATTCTAGGGATTGATCACTGTCACTGTCATCCCATTGCTCATCGATTTGCTTGAGCAGGCACCAGTAACATCTCCATTGTGAGACTTGTTACTTTTTTGGCATATTGAATACTCCACTGGTAGCTTGCCAGGCTCTGCCGTGCGGGTGGAATACCCTCGGTAGCTTCCCGGCCTCTCCGAGAGGGGCGGAGGAATCAAACCTAGGTCAGCCTCATGCAAGGCAAACACCCTACCCGCTGTGCTATTGCTCCAGCCCAGGGATTGATAAAATAATTAAAAATTTAGAGGAACACCCAAGAATCAATCCAGGTTTAGTTGCTGAGCACCACTGCGTGGGGCTCAAAATACAAACAAACCAGAAAAATAAGCAAAACAAAAATTATTTGCAACTGCATGGATAGAGCTAGAGGGTATCATGAATAGAGAAACAAATCTAAGAAAAACACTGAATGAAATACATAATCAAAGCAAACTAATGAGCAAATAATAAAGACAATTAAAATATCAAATAATAAACGTAATAAATTGAAGAGTCATGCACTTTATACTCTAAGATCAAATTAGTGATTTGTAAGAAGGGAATGCCCTAAAAGGGGAATTTATGATTTTATATTATTATTATTATTATTATTATTATTATTATTATTATTATTATTAATCATTTTTTTGGCTCCTGGGGTATACTTGAAGTTGCTTAGTATTTATTCCTGAATCTTTATATGCAGGGATCACTCCTGCAGATGCTCTAGGGACATTTGCAGTGTCCGGGATGGAACAGTAATCAGTCACATGCAAGACAAGTGTCTTGCCTCTGTATTGTCTCTATGGTCTCAGATACTTTTTTAAAAAAGGGATCAACTGAAAGTTGAAGGATGCAATTATATGGGTCCTTCGGCTCTTTGAGCTTTGCTAGAAAGCAAACCCCCAAATTGATTTTGCTTCAGTGCAAAAAATATCCTGTCCAGGTCAAACGTTTTTGATCGAGTTCAAATAATATATAGAATATTTTAAAATAGATTATTGGAAATGAATTCCCAGATCCATTACTTTAAAAAACATTTTATAGAAGTTAACTTTTTACGAGGTACAATATAAAACTCTGAGAAGATATATCACTTGATTTTCATGTAGGAACAAAGACATAGGCCTATGCAGATACTGTAAGAATTATTGAGACATTTTGGTAGAACTGTATGGCATTGTCAGTACCTGAACCAGGGTTTTGAGGGATTATGTAATTCGGGTGTGTGTGTTGGGGGGTGGTATTGGCACACATGACTATACACTAAAGTGAGTAATCAGATTATAATACTATATGACCTCTAAATATTGATGCTTAGAATAGTTTTTTGAGGGGCTGGAGCGATAGCACAATGGGTAGAGTGTTTACCTTGCACGCGGCCGACCTGGGTTCAATTCCCAGCATCCCATATGGTCCCCTGAGCACCGCCAGGGGTAATTCCTGAGAGCAGAGCCAAGAGTAACCCCTATGCATTGCCGTGTGTGACCCAAAAAGCAAAAAAAAAGAAGAGAATAGATTTTTTGATTATCTTGGAACAATATGACCACAAATTGAATTACCTTTGTTAGTTGTCTCTTAAGAGTCTCCTATAGCTAGCGATGCTTTTAACTGTACCTGGATGTTCAAACCTGATAAAATTCAAAACTCTCTAAAGATCACATTAATCAAGTTCTGAAAATGGTTAACAATGCTGCAAATGACTTGTGTTTTGCGTACATTGCGTTATTTTCCCTTTACTTACTTATAAGTATAATGGTATTATTGGTTATACTAAATGCCCCAGGCATAGCTTTCTGTTGTATTTTGTTCTATCTCTAAACTAAAATTTATTTTTAAGAAGTCAAGGAAAACATTATGAGAACCACTAGAAATAAAAGACATAATAAAGAGAGCAACAAATTAATATAAATTAGTACTTTCCAGAGATTAAATTTATTATCAGGTAGCTTTACCTTTGGTTCCTGGAAGAATTTGAGGATAAAATGTGTAACATAAAAATTTTGGTGGATCTTAATAGAAGGAAAATAATATTTTAAGAAGTCAAATGATAGATTTTTTTTAAAAAATTGTGATGCCTGGGGCTGGAGCGATAGCACAGTGGGTAAGGCGTTTGCCTTGCACGCGGCCGACCCGGGTTCTAATCCCAGCATCCCATATGGTCCCCTGAGTACCGCCAGGGGTAATTCCTGAGTGAAGAGCCAGGAGTAACCCCTGTGCATCGCCGGGTGTGACCCAAAAACCAAAAAAAAAAAATTGTGATGCCATCAGTTATAATTTAGGTATTTAAGAATAATATAAGGATTATTAAATAATATCAAATGATCTAGTACACATATATTTAACAATTAAAGAAAATGAGACAGGATGGAGAAAATTTTATACTTCTTTAAAAATAGTTAATAATATTTTAACATTATATAAAGATAGAAAAACACTATCATGCACTATCAATTTTAAGATATTTCAAAAATTCTTATTTGACATATATTCTGCTACACCATTGCACTGTCACACTGTCATCCCATTGTTCATCGATTTGCTAGAGCCTGCAACAGTAATGTCTCCATTGTGAGACTTGTTGTTACTGTTTTTGGCATATCAAATATGCCACGGGCAGCTTGCCAGGCTTGGCGGTGTGGGTGAGATATTCTCGGTAGCTTGTCAGACTCTCCTAGAGGGACGGAGGAATCGAACCCGGGTTGGCCGAATATTTATTTGTTAAGATGATTAAAACAAGCATTCATGCTAAAAACCACATCATTGACTAAAGAGCATACAGGAGTGAAGGCACTTGTCTTGCATGCAGTCTACTCTAGTTGGATCACCAACTGGATATATCTGAGTACTGTCAGCACTGCATATGATATCTGAGTACTGCCAGGGTGGTCCTTGACCACAGAGCCAGAAATAATCCCTTAGTATAGGCAGGCAAATAAAACAAACAAAATTTCATGTAATTATCTTTCAATTATATGTAGGCAAAAGAATACTACAAATTCAGAACAGTATTATAGGTTCTATTCCATTAATTTATTTTTTCAATACCCATAATGTTAATGAGTTCCAAATAAACTGAAAGGCAAAAGCAATCTATCCAAATGCTATTATTCTTAATTATGAAAATATTTTGAAGCATTAAACTGAGTGTTATTTGGTGAGAAATTTGGGACATAATTATTATTAGTCTGTGAGTCATAATTAGTTCTTGCCATACTATCAACTTGAAGAAAACAGGTTGCACAATTAGCTTACTATCAAAAAAAGAATCTCTTATTAGTATCTTTCAGAATAGTGTATGTCTTTCACTTTTCTTTCAATATTCAGTAATTGGTAGGTGACATAACATTGACACTGAGTGCTTTCAAATTATCTACCACATTTAGATCTTCTATACTAACGTGATGGACAGTATAATATTAAATACTTTCCAAAACAAAATTAGACACAGAAGTAGCAGTTTTCTGCCAGTGTACTCTTCTCCATGTGACAGTTTTAATCTTTTTAGTGTCTGCTGATAATGGATGCTCAGAGATCCTGTCACAGAAAATGACCTCTACATGTCAGTTTTTGAAGTAGTAACAACTTTAAAACAAGAAACACTTATTGGAGATTAGATAATAGCAAAATTAATTAGGTCAATCAATGTTATAAGCATAGATGTTCATCCTACCACCAACTTCAATGAACATTTAAATGAGTTTATTAACACTTAAATATCACTGTTTAAAATATTAAGTATATCAGATTATTTTAATAAAGACAAGTTTGAGTAATTTCACTGTCCTTGTCACTGTCATCCCATTGCTCAAAGATTTGTTCGAGTGGGCACCAGTAACATCTCTCATTGAGATACTTCTTGTTACTGTTTTTGGCATATCCAATACGCACGAGTAGCTTGCCAGGCTCTGCTGCAAGGGCTCCATACTCTCAGTAGCTTGCCGGGCTATCTGAGAGGGGCAGAGGAATTGAACTCGTGTCGGCCGCGTGAAAGGCAAATGCCCAACCGCTGTGCTATAGCTCTAGCCCTTGAGTAATTTTATTAAAATAATTAATATTACAATTATACAATTTGTTTCATATGAACCATATATGCTTGGAGTTTCTGATAAATATTGTTGTTGATTTTAAAGGAAAATAAATTTTAATGTATTTTAAACATCCTAGTATAAAAGCTAAATTTTAATGGCAAGTCAACATATATTTAAACTTAATACTTTCGTAAACCATAAATATTTCAGTTAAACTTAGTAAAAATAAAATTCTTTACAGTTTCTAATATACAATTAAAGGGCGTTCTTAAAACTTCTAGGCTGATCAGAGACATAAAATCTGATTTATACTTTATATTCTATTTGTAAAAAGATGCATTTGGGCTGGAGAAATGGTACCGTGGGTAAGCTTGCCTGTTGTCTATCTGATTTCAATACTTGGCACCCCAGATGGTCCCTGGAGTCCCAGGAGAAATGATCCTTGAGTGCAGAGCCTGGATTAAGCCCTGAGCAATGCTGCCACAAGGAATTCAATTACTTATTCATTTCAAACTGAACTATTGGGTTCCTTATCAATTAACCAAAATTGTACTGCGTATTCAAATCTAATCCAGCATTAAGCCACAATGTTCTTGAAATGTGTTGCTTCTTTCATCTGAAAAGAAATGTGAAAATGAACATTATTGCTGTTTTTAAATAATAATGTAAGATTTTATGCTAAATTATATGTGCATTCTAAAAGTTCATTTTCTTTAAAATAAGAAAAAATAAATAGGAGTTAATCAATAAACAAGAGTTAATTCTCTGTGGGAAAAAATGCATTTATTTGGTGATTCAGGACCCACACCCAATAGCACTTAGGGCTTATACCAGCTCTGTGCTCAGTGATCACACTGGATGTTTGGAATTGAAAAGGAATTGTCCACATTCATGGCAAGATCCATACCCTGTACTATTCTTCCAGACCCATACAAAGATATTTATTTATTTGTTTGTTTTCTTTTTGAGGCCACAATCTGCAGTACTTAGGGCTTATTCCTGGCTAAGCACTCAGAAGTGATTTCAAATGGCACTCTAGAGAACATGTGTAGAGCCAGGGATGGACCCAGGTCAACTTTGTGCAAGGCAAATGACCTAGCTGCCCTGGACTATGGCTCCAGCACCCACACCACGATATTCGAATATCTAGAAAGTAGGTTATTTTAAAGATAAGGCAGTTAGTTGAATCTCCCTTCCCAGGATTTAAATTATATTTTAAATGGTTCTAAAATCCCTAATTAAGCTCATACTTCTTTACTTAAATTATTGTGCCATTAGCTCTGATAAAATAAATCAGATAGTACACGTCGTTTATGAAAAATTTGAAAAACAAAACACCCATATTCAAACTGTAGCATTTTTTTCATGATTAATGGGTAATTTAAAGTGTTATGATTTGGGGTGTTTGAATACTTGTAAATGGGATGGGATATGATAATATTATGATTTTTAAATAGTTATTTCACCAACATAATGAAGACTGGACAATGGAAGCTCTATTTGTTTGGTTGACAAGATAAAATATCTCAAATTTCTGTTTTTTAAATCTACTTATATTTGTATGACAGCTTGATTTCACTATTATTTGGCCTGTGCATTATATTCTGAATATTTGAAAATCATACTGATTAATTGGAGAGTGACTTAGGTTTAGAACTGGGTTTTAATTCCAATAATCAACTCCTACAATCACAATTATATATATTCTTTGAACTAAAATTACATTGTGTATAGACTTACTATTTTCATGATGTGGAATAATTTAAAATTAAAGACAATTTATGTAAAAGAAGAAATTTAGATTAAATGTGCTCTTTGCTATTGACTTTCTCAGTTTTAAAGTCAAACCTTTTAATGATTAATTTCATATTTGATCTTACAGAACATTTTGTGCTATAATCATTAGCTATTAAAACATGAAAATGTAGGCATTTGGAAAAATCACAAGTTGGCAAAAGCTTTCTTTTTGGCTTTTGTTAATTTTAGCCTTAACTTGTCATTACAATGTTTAGAATGCTCCAATGTGTTTGTAAGTAAAATTACAAAAGAGGCACATACATTTGTGATACTATGCGTGGTGCCTACAATGAAAAACTAAAAATGATTTTGGATCAAGATGATAATTGTCTTAATTTTATAATTTGTTTTCTCCCAGTCCACGTTTCTTATAATGTCCTCTTTTTTTTCTGTGTTTATATTATTGTTCTTCAGGTTTTTAGTGTACTTAAACAAAATGTATTGCCTTTGCTTTTATAATTTGATATCTTATCTTCTATTAGTTAAGTTAAAATTATGGTTCTTCTGTAGATTCTTCTGTACCAATAAATAGATTACCTAAAATGTTATACAGGTCACTATGCCTATATAAAAATTGGTATTTAGATGCTGTTTTAATAATATTTATTGTTTATCATGCCTAAAATTTAGGACTGAGATTGGACATAATCAACCATTGTATTCATATATTATGTAATTTGTATGATAAATAATAGTTTTCACTTATAGTCCCAAATAAAGTCCATTTTTCCCATGAATTCCTGATTATGTTATTGTAACATAATCAGGAATTCATGGTAACATTTGTGTATAGATATGAGCTATATACAAATATAGACAAATAGATGTAGTAAAAATTGGTTTATTATTGGTGATACTAATCTAAATTTTGTGTTTTCAACTCAAAAATTTTTAATAGTTTAAGAATCACTCACATCTCCTCATTCGCAGCAATGGAAAACAAATTATCAAATGCTTCTTTTCCAGCAGGTCCGACTCTGGGGGGGAAACTCCAAACAGTAATAGTGAGTTTTTTTGTTTGTATGTAATCAAATTAAAGAGAAAGTAAAGTGAAATTTACCAACTACACAGGCGGGGTGGGGGACCGGGTGGCGGGGGTGGGTGGGTGGGAGGTTTACTGTGGTTCTTGGTGGTGGAATACAGGCACTGGTGGAAGGATGGGTGTTTGAGCATTATGTAACTGAGACTTAAGCCTGAAAGCTTTGTTACTTTCAACATGGTGATTCAATAAAAAAAAAAAAAAACATAAAAATTATTGACAGTAAGTTTTCATGTTCTTCATTTTTATTGCTTTTGGGCATGTGTTGTAAGCCATAGTACCAACAAAATTCATTAAGAAGTGAGTTTTGGGGCTAGAGTCATATTCCAGCACATAGAACATTTGCCTTGTCTGCAACTTACCTGGAATCAGTCTATAGAACTCTACATGATTCCCATAGAACTTCCAGGAATAATACTCCTGCAGAAGAAGAAGTAAGCCCTGAGTATGCTGGTTTTGACTCCTTCCACCCTCTCTCTCCAGTAAATAAATAAATAGATTAACTAAAAAGTGTGTGTCACAGAGGCAACTGGTGGGTAGGAAGGAACTGGGAATATTAATGAAAGATAGAGGGGGTTTGTGAGGGATTGGAGTTATTGTATACCTGAAGTGCAATAATAAATTACTTTGAAATTCAGAGACTATATAAATTTTAAAAAATAATAGTAATCAGAGCCTGTGATGGTTCGAATATGGTTGCAGCATCCGGAACATCTGAATGTTAGTAAATATACTGTCTACATTTTCAGATTCAACCAAGTCTCAACGACAAATTACATTGTGAGTGAATGTCTTTGATTTTTATATCACTAGAAGTTAGTATTATGTTGAGTGCATGAATGCAGACCTCCATAAATAATAATTACTATAAAATGAATGGGAACTTAAAATTAACAATTTGTTTCTGGGTGCTGTCTTTGGAATTTAAAATCACTGTATCATTGTCTCACAGTCATCCCGTTGTTCATTGATTTGCTTGAGAGGGCACCAGCAATGTCTCCATTCATCCCTGTCTTGTGCTCGTGTATCCCGATGGCATATTGGAGGCTCTTTCAGAATCAGGGGAATGAGGACCGTTGTTGTTACTATTTTTGGCATATTGAGTACGACAAGGGTAGCTTGCCAGGTTCTGCCATGTTGTGTTTTATAACCCTCGAAACTATCTTTAAAAGACTATTTTGAATCATTTTCAGAAAAATCACAGTATTTAAAGAGAGAGGAGTCATGAATACTGATGCTAAATTTTAACTTCAGATACCACAGTGAAATTTTTTTGTTTTTCTTAAATAAATTGTTCTCTAAGGCTAGGGGTGTGGCTCATAGCAGAGCACGCACATTGTCAGTGCGAGTTTCTGGGTTCAATTCCTAGTACAGTTACTCTCACTAGACAGACATGTACTGATCTCTTTTAGACTAAGTAAAAATGTATTATGTAAACATATTATTATTACATGGCACAGGCACCTTCCACTAGAAAAAAAGAGGTTTTTTTTAAATTTATTTTGATCAAAAATAAATATAAAATTTATTGCTCCAAGAAAATATGCATAACAATGCTGATATTTGCAAGGGGTCAAAATAAGATTACATATGTATGCGTTTTTATAAAGAACCTGTATGTATTACAATTAATTATTTCTTTTACATTGATTCATTGCACTACTTGTCTCCTTTCATATATTTCATCCATAAGTACTTTCATTATAATTATTAATTATTCATTGCATGGAAGAAGACTGAAGAATAGCTTTGTAATTAGAGGCTATTTAAAATTTGACAATGCATAATTAATTTAGCATTTGGAGTGGTTTAGTGTCTGAAAGGGTTATAGAAAATGATTATTTTTAAGGTAGAAAGGTAAAAAGAAACTAGAAATGTTGAAATGCAGATTTATAACTCACAAAAATATCAGTGCATGATATTGCCAATAACACCAACTAAATGTTAAGTAAAATCACAAAGTTTCTATCTTGAACGGTTTAAAAATTGAGGAATAAATACTTTATTAAATTTGATCATGTATACATTCAGTAAATTATAATTAGATGGAAGTAATGGTAAATAATATGAGCAAAACTATAGTCAGATATAGCAGTACTTTTAAATGCATACACAATTAAATACTTAAAACATATATCCTTTTCTTAACACAAAACTGTATACTGTTTCATTTATAATTTAGCTCAGTGGGTAGGGCGTTTGCCTTCCACTCGGCCGACCCAGGTTCGATTCCTCCGCCCCTCCCGGAGAGCCTGGCAAGCTACTGAGAGTATCTCACCCACACATCAGAGCCTGGCAAGCTCTCCGTGAAGTATTCGATATGCCAAAACCAGTAACAACAAGTCTCACAATGGAGACGTTACTGGTGCGCGCTCGAGCAAAATTGATGAGCAATGGGATGACAGTGGCAGTGACAGTGACAGTTATAATTTACATACAAATATTTCTAGATTAATCTTAATATAATTTCAAAATATACTATTCTTTTCTGCTTTATTTTTACTTGGGTTTATGTTTTGCTATACTAAGAGAATTAGAGTATCAAACATACAATGTTCTGATATCACATCCACCACCAAGTGTCAACATCTCTAACAATGTTTTATTTATTTATCTTTTTGGTTCTCACTTTTTTTTTTAATTCCTTCTCCCATTCTCACAATCTCTATTTATAAGGAAGAATGCCATCTTCTCTTTTATGGCTAATTTTCCCTAGATGTGTCCTTTTCTGTTTTCTATGATTATAACAATTTTCTAAGCTATAACTCCATGCCACTCATACCTATCTCATAAGTTCATTCCAATTAATTTTACTTTAACAATCCGAATTGATTGAAAAATTGTTTACCTAAATATACATTGCAAAGAATAAAGTCATTTGCATTTCAATTATATAAAATAAAAAGCAACAAATATATAGTAAAAAGAGTTAGGTATAGTGAGAAGAGAGGAAATTCCTGATTATAAGGTTTTTTTTTTTTTTACATTAAAGAAACTTGTGATATCTACTTCCCAGGATCTTAAGAATTGTAGAGACTCATCTCTCTGACATATTAGGTGTAATTTTGCCTGGAGATATGTGACAGAAGAGATAGCTCATGAACTGTGATATGAAATAAGGAATAATAGGCTTTGAGTACCTTATAACAGCAGTTCATCTCTCTTTTTTTTCCTCTCCTGAAGTTTTGTAAATTGTCTAGACTTTGGGTATAGAATTGAGTTATCAAGAAACTTTTGGGTTTTTACTAGAAATTTTGCCAACTTGGTCTTATCAAGGTTTATGAAATACTACATTGTTTTATGTAGGTGCTAAAAGCAATTTTCTTATTTCGAAAGTACCATTTTTTCCCTCTGTATTGTGCATCTGACTGTTATAAAATGTGTTTGGGAATAAGATTTTTTTTTTGTAGTGAAAAATTCCTCGTGTAAAAAAATGTAGTAAAATTATGATACCATATGATAAATTGAAAATTAGATGTTTAGTGAGGTAATAATTTTTTCAATGCCATATATGCTATATATGCTTTATTCCAAGTAATAATTTTATAAGACTATTTAATTCCTGTATGAGTAATAATTTTGAAAAACCAGTATACAATGAAGAAATAATAACATGAAGAGCAAATTATAAGGTAAAATATATAGACTTTGCCTGATAAAATTATTAATTGTAATAAATGTAACTCTCTGGTAGGTGAGAAATTGATAATTAAGTGTATATATATATATCAGGATTGAGAATATGGTGAATCCGTACATCTTTTAACTTTTTCATAAACCTAAAATTACTATTGCAATATATCTTAAAACATGGGGACCACTCTTACTATAAACTTAGGGCAGTAAATCTCTTTTATTTACACTTAAAACAATAAATTAGTTATTGGTGGAAAGCAGATTGAGATATTTGATAAACTGAAACAAAGCATCTTTATTTTTTCTTTTCTCAGTGAAATTTGAGCTAGGATACAAGCTTAGAAACAAAATGTGTGATTTTTTTCAATCATAAAATTGAAGGACAAGTAATGAATCATCCTGGAACCAGAAAATTTCAGTCATTGTGGACTGCTATAGCAGATTATCACAGGCAGAGGTACTTAATGTTTCTGAAGGGCACAGTCCTATAGCTGGCTTTATATCATATCAGATAAATAAACCCAAACTTGGTTAAAGAATTTCTATTTGAATTTTGTCTGCATTCGTATCAAAAATAATAAAACAAGTAAGTAAAAAAATTTTGTTTTCTTAAATTGATGTAAGGAGAGTCTTTTCTCAAAGGCTGAGGCAAATCATGTTGCTACAGTTTATGGTAGAAGTATTTGCTAAGAAAATTACAGAATTTCATAAGTTTGAGTGCTTTTGTATGGGAGATTTACTCTTTGGGTATCAACTAGGATATGTGAATGTATGAGTTAATTGCAGAATTAGCTATGGCCTTCTCTTAAAAAGCAGGATGAAATTATAATTCACCTGTTTACTGGATGGTATGAGGGCACAGAAATTCGTTCTCAGTATACATCGTAGATCCTTAAAGTGTGGGCCATATATTTCTTATAATTTATTTTTAGTAAATGTTTGATGTGTTTTTTATATACTTATATACCTTTCGGCATAAAAATTTCTCAAAGGCTTGGGACTCTTCCCATGCTGCTGCTCTCAGTACCCATCACCCCCTCCTGGATCTCTGAACTAGGAGAAACCCTGCTGTTGGGCATTTGGCCTCAGGCCCTGCCCCAGGGCCCTGCAAAGCAGAAGTCCACCACTGCCCACCTCACTCCGATGTGCTGGAGGTTTACTGGGGATTACAGTGACAAGTTATTTTTATTAACTTGTCTTAGTAACTTTCTTTCTACTTATAATTTTTTTTAAATTAAGGCAATATTAAATCAGTGAAAATATAAAGCCATTAAGTAGATCATATTTGAGTACTCTTTAGGGCAACAGGACATTTATAAAAGTGAATATTCAATATTAAAATGTAGTCATAAAAAGAGTTGCATAAAATAAAAATAATAAAAACTAAGCATGGTATTTTAAGGTAATTGAGAGAGTATTACGCTAAGATTTTACCTGGAGATAATGTTATGTAGAATTTTGATGTCTTTGAGTTATTTTTGTGATGTATAAAAGTGAAAACTAAGCATCTGTTATATGTGCTTCAAAGTTTAACTAGAATAACAATTTTGTTTTCACATGTTAAAGTTTAACATTTTAAATATGTACTTCAATTTTTATGAAGTCTTCAATGTATAGAATACTTAGATTATCTCATCTGTGAGTTCCAATAAATAATTGAGTTACTCTTTATGATTTGATTAGTTGTGTTCTTTTTCTTTAGTTTTCTTTTTTTCATTGTTGATGTTTTTTATATGTATAGCAGATGGCAACAATCACAGAAATCAGCACAGCAATCAAAAGGATCAGTGATATGATGCATCTTTGTCAGGGTCACAAGATGCACCCACTGGGAAAATAGCAGCAACATCTGACAGCAAGTCCTGAATGCTGAATCTGCTTAGTAATCAAACAGGGGCACGACTGAGGGTGACAGAAAACTGTTGAGTGGAATGAGAAGATAAAATAGGATGCCAGAAGTTTATATGAAGCATGGCAACTATATAGGTCTCTCTCTTTCTCTTTTCTCTCTCTTCTCTCTCTTCTTTCTCTCTCTCTTCTCTCTATCCTTTCTATATCTCTCTCTCCTTTCTCTCACTCTTGGATGTTATTTGGATGTTTTTTTCCTTTTGCTTACTGGTGGACTACACACTAAATTGCATGCAATAAAGTCAGCTTAGCCAGAGACTTGCAGATGAATACTCTTGTACATCACCAAGAAGTGCTCAGGAGTCCCCAGAGCTACACCCAGCAAGATTTGAAAGATCATGTGATAGCAAAAATTAAACATGCTTGAAGTTCATGCGTAATGATTGGTGTACTGTCTTCCATCTCCTAGAAGTTTGAGTACTTCTATGGAAGTATTTGAAATAAAATGGTATTGGTAATGCAAATTCATATTGCATACATATAAAAAAAACTTAAACAGTTTCAGAGTAGCATTAGTAGTTTTTATTTTAAGGATGTTAATTTTTATTTAATCAACCTTCATTTTCTTTGTTTTTTTACTCTCATGTTTTATAAAAATGAATGTCTCCTAATTTTTGGTTATTAGTCTTTTGCACATCTCTGTTTCTCAGAGGTTTGCCTTGCAGATGGCTGACCCAGGTTGGATTCCTCTGTCCCTCTCAGAGAGCCCTGCAAGCTACCGAGAGTTTCCCTCCTGCATCGCAGAGCCTGGAAAACTACCCGTGGCATATTCGATATGCCAAAAACAGTAACAAGAAGTCTGACAATGGAGGCATTACTGGTACCCGCTTGAACAAATCATTGAACAACGGGATGACAGTGCTACAGTGCAGTGCTACCTATGATCATGTTGCTATTTCATGTGTCAACTTGTCTGTGCAATAGAATGTACATATTAATTACATATTAATTTTTCTTTGTATGTTTTATGGACTACACCTGATAGTGCTCAGGATTCACTCCTGACTCTGTGCTTAGAAATTACTCTTGGAAGACTCAGGGGACCATATATATGGTGCTGGGGAATGAACCTTGGTAGACCTTATGCAAGTGAGTTCATCCCTTTGTACTATTGACTCGGTCCAAGATATATCTTTAAGGGGTAAATTAGCATGTGAATTGGTGAACTGAATAAGCACCTCATATGATAAGCATCACATACATTATGTATATGCATCCATTTAGAATCTGGATCAAATATAAGACAGAGAAAGAGGAAGAGCCAGGACTGGAGCCATACTGCAGTGAGTAAGACTCATTCCTTGAACTTAGCAGACCAGGGTTTTATCCAAGCACTCCATAACATCTCCCAAGCTCTCAGGATTGATTCCTGATCACCGATCCTGGAGTATGTCATAAGCACTGACGACTGTACCTGCCAACGCTTCAAAAATTAAAAAACCCAAAAATGAAACAGAAAGAGAAATAGACATTTTCTGTCTACTGCTTCAGACTGTACAACAAAAGCTTTTCTAATCTTGAACGAGAATATAAGCTAACAACTTCTGATTTTCAGACACTCAGATACAGATGGAAAGTCCACCTTTCATCATTCATTTATTTATTCATTTTTCAGTTTGGAGATGACATATTTTTGATTTTCGGTCATAATCATCATTCTCTTGCATGACATGTTTCCATTATTATAGTGTCGCTTCTGCAAAGTATTTAGCCATATCTAAAGTCCCTGTGTCCTACCTGTTTATCTTTTCCTCCATCCTTTGTATATGAAATAATAATGCATATGCCCTTTGAAATGTTAAAAAGGCAATGGAGTTTCTTTAAATCTTTGCAAGGTAAGGGGCAGCAGAAACAGTACTGAGAGAAAGATGCTTCTTTGCCCTCAGTTAAGCGGATTTGACCCCTTCCATTAAGTATTTCAATAAAGATTTGAATTAAGACAGACTGTTTTAAGGATAGTTTGTCAATTGGTATATTTTAGCAAAAGTTAAACTGGAACCTGTAATGTAGAGACATAAATTTAATTAATTCCCTAATCATTTTAATGTTTTTGTTGCACAAATGTTTTAGTGACTTGAGAATTTCAGCTGAGACAAATCATAAAACTATTTAGTGTGAATATTTAGTGTGATTTTTTTGCTCTTTTTTTTCCTTACCCTAAGGATTTTTTTTCTTCCTTTATTCCCCCCAGCTTTCCGTTCATTGGCAATATTTCTGCAGTGGACAGACTTAGTTTTAAACTTGATAGTATTTGATAAGGGTTTTTTTTTTATGCAACAGAGAATACTTGAGAGAGTTACGGTGCAAAAGAACAATCAGACCACCGCTTCTAGTTATGTATATTTCTCCTCTCGGGTTTTTATTCACCTGAATCTTTAGTTTCTTCATGTGCCCATTTCTTTAAAAACTCAGAATAACCCTCATAATAATTTCTTTCTCTGGCAGTCAATTATATTTATATTTTGGGTCATTATAGGAAAAGGGAGAAGGAACGAAATAGCCAGCTGCTTGTCCAATAGGTTTCTATCACATTCTAAGATTCTAAGATATTCTCTTCCCTCAGAGGATAAGAATTTCTACACAAACATCATATCAAATGCTCCTGAGGTTAATTCTCTTCTTTGAAGTATGTCCCTTCGTATTTTTGAATATGTGTGCCTGATAATTAAGGATTAAACATACTAAGTGGAAATCTAACACTATTTTAGCAATTGGGTAATTGGGCACATGTTCTATGTGGTTGGGAAGGTACAGGGAAAAATAATTATTTCTTTAAACTTTCAGGATCCCGTGGATTAATCTCTTGGTCACCAACCTTCAAGCTTGAACTCTAGATACCCTTGACGGTATGAAAGAATGGCAATAGCAGTGTATGCAAAAAGAGGATAAAATTATTCCTTTCAACTGTATCTTGGGTAATGACCCAACTACACTATTTCTGTGAGGTTGATATGCTAAACGGTATTTTTCTCCATAGTCATGACCCAAAATTCCAGTAAACAAGAGTTCTTATGTATAAGAATTATAGATAGGTCTTCACAAAATATAATTAACTGAATAATTGGTAGGCAGAGCCAGTTTATTGATAAGTACTGGTAGCAGATTCTTCAGGTATTCAGGTCAGACCTTGTCTTGACCTGATGCTGTACACTTCTTTACCAATGAAATGGCGTGTTGGAATTCGGAAGGGAAAATGCTGGGAACGACATACCCATCCTGCGGAATTTGGTATGTGGGCAGTTGGACTTGGCTATCGAAAAGATCCGAGCAGAAGTCATGGATAACATTTTCCATTGCCCTTCTGGAAGATATGATAAATCAATCAGGACATCGGAGGGCAGTCATCTTGGTCTTATAGTTGGTGAAGGACAGGCGGGCATTGTGAATAGTTTTCCCAGCTTCTGCCACATTGGCCCACACTGCTACTCTTCTCTCTTTGAGGTCTTCCTTTATCGCTTCTCTGCACAGATTTGTGAGCCCAGATGTTAGCTTGTGATTGCCTGAGGCTCATGCCAAACCATGTGGGTGAATGAGCTCGAGAGTTTCTGATGACAGGTGTCTTTTTTGTGGCTTTCTCTCTCTCATCGTTCCTTGTACAGTCATGGAGGTGCTGAACCAGTTGATCGTATTCCTAGTCGATGTTGTCAAAGATGGTATCTTCCCATATTGCTACAATAGTCCCAATGAACTCCCCGTTGGTGATCGTTCTGGGAGTTTTCTTCTTAAACTTTGCAGCCTTTTCTCCCCTGTTTGTGAAGTAGAATTTTGCACAAAGGACATGGTGGTCTGATCCCATTTGGAATTTTGGGACAACAGCAACATCGGTCAGGCAAAACCGTTGACTGAATATCATGTGGCCAATTTCATTCTGGAAATGTTCACCGGGAGAATCCCATGACAACATTTAGATTCATCCTCCTGGGACTGTGAGTTACCATGGATGGTCTTGGTCAACATGCTGAACTCAGACAGTCTCTCACCTTGTTCGTTCCATTCGAGGCTCTGGGTCCCAATGTGGAGTTCTTTGGGTGACCTTCTTGGTCCTATCTGGTGTTAAAATGACCAATCATGACCTTGTCGAAGATATGGTTTTATTTATAAGAATTTATAGAATCTCCATGTAGAACTTCTCAATTTCTTCTTCGTTGTAGTTGGATATTGGTGCATAGATGACAAAGATAGAAACTGCCTGCAGTGAGCCACATCTGTTCAAGAGTAATCATCCGATTCGGGTGTTAGGCATTCGAAAGAATCAATGCTCATGGCCAAGTTTGTGGTGATGAGGACACCAACACTAACAATGCCTCTACTGTTGCATGTTCCAAGGAACAGTTCTTCTCCAGTGTTGAAAACGGCGTGATGTGATCAATGCCTTCTCGTCTTGGTCAATCCAATGATGTCATACTTGATCTGCGCTTGCGCCATCAGGTCCTTGATCCTTGATGGATGCTTCTGACTCCAGCATACATGTGTTAAAAGAACAGTCATTTTAGTCCTTTATTTTTTTGGCAGCCTAGTTTGGCCCTGAGATTTTAGCAGCCTCTCCTTGCTTGTCCTTCTCAATGCTGCCTTGTTGGGGGCTCTTTCAGGGTCAGGGGAATGTGACCCATATTTGTTACTGTTTTTGGCATTTCGAATACACCATAGGTAGTTTGCCAGGCTCTGCCATGCAGGTGGAATATTGTAACAATCTACATGCTGACAAACACCCCATACACCTTATGAATGGCATGAACGTGCTGCTCACGTACAGAAAGTACTCGCCAGATCGACACAGTCTATGCAAGGCATCCAGCCCTGCACCTGCCTGCATCTCTGGGCAGCACCTTTGCCAACTCCTCGCCACAATGAGGCAGTGAACCATCGAGAGTCAGAAGTATTCTCTAAAAACCATTCAGTGTTACCCAAAACAATGAAGGAGCACTCTAGGCAAGAGCACACATGGTGATATAAATGGATGGGGTAACATTGAGACAGACTATAGTGGACTTCCTGTATGTGGGAGGAAGGTTTGAGTTTTCTAGAATTTCTCATTGCATGACTAATTTGAATAATGTGATATGGTTCTTACAATCAGGACATGAAAATAAAAATTACAATGACAATCTCACATCAGCGAGACTCATACAAACTAAAAAGAACAAAAACCAACTAATACTGGTATAGATGTGAGAAAAAAAGGAACTCTTATCCACTGTCCATGGGAATGCAAATAGACAAAAACTCTGGAAAACACTGTGAAGATTTGATTAATACATAATACTAAAAAAAAAACTCTAAGAATTGAGCTTCTATATGACCCAGAAAATCCACTTCTCAAGATCTTCCCTCAAGGCCCAAAACATAATTTTAAGGAGAGCAGTAGTAGAGGGCTAAGACACTTGCTATGTTTGTGTATTAGCCCAGTTAGATAATTAGCTCTTTATACTGTTCAGTAAGCAAGTCCTGAGCCCCACAGGGTGTGACCAGTCTACCCTGCTTCAACAAATAAAACCCCCACTATTTTGAAAATCATTTGTGCTGCTATGTTTATACCCACAATAGTCATTACGTGGAAACAACCCAAGGGCCAACAACAGATGATTGGACAAAGAAATTTTGGTATAGGTTCTGAATAGAAAGTATAGCAGGTAAGGCACTAGCTGTGAATGCAGTGTATCTGACCATGGGTTCCACCACTGACACTCCATATGGTCCTCTGAACCCATAGGAATGATCCCAAAATGCAGAGCCATGATAAGCCTTGAGCACCCTTGGATGTGATCCCAAAACAGAAAAAAAAAATGCTCATCAGGAAAGATAAACTCATGCAATTTGTAGCCACATGAATGGACATAGATGGTATAATGATGCATAAAATTAGGAGAGAGGCAGGTGCAAAATTATCTTTCATATTAAGAATAAAAATGAACATAGTAGGAGCAACAAAGGGTCAAAAGCAAGAGAACTAGAAAGTTGTTCTACATAACTTAGCTTAAATGGGAAGGGGGTTTTGGAGTTGAGAAGGGAGGGATAACTCGGACTTTTATGAAGAAAAGTGAGCATTCTGATGGTGGTTTATGTCGCATCGCAATGATGAATGCATGAAACTATCATTGACAGTATTATGAACCATGGTTCATCAATTAAAATGGGAGTGGTGAAGCATCTTTAAATATTCAGATTCATTTTCTAATTGTCTAGATTAATTCAAGCAGAGATAAATCAATAGTTGATCATTTAATTCTTCTACCCTGTAATACTTCCATTCATAAATTTGAATATGTTACATATTAAAATGTTAGACTCATATAAAATAGTGAACATTGTTCTTTTAGAAATAAAGAAACTAAAATACATAAGATAGATCAACTATCAAAAATACATGAACAGGAATCTATATTTATCCTCATCAGTAGTCTACTGTGAATATAACAGTGCAGCTTTTTGACTATAGTCCTATTATTTGTTTTATCTTATTCAGTTTATTTTAAACTATAATCTAGCTAGCATTAGTGAACTGCAATGTGTTTATTTTGGTCATAGTTGACCTCATTGAAACAATTGATAGTTTATTGAAGAATCATGTTTTTCAAACTTTAATGTGTTTGTAAAAGAAGTAAACATAATGATGATGAGTTAGGTTGCATTATATATAAACTAAGATGCCCATATAAATTCAAAAAATAGAGTAAGCTGACAAATACTCTCAGATCTACTTAAATTGTCTTTAAAGAATGATTACAATTAGTAATATTTGCAACTCTTTTTTTCAATTATTTTATTTGTAGATCAAACATTGTTGATTTGTGAGACAGAAAATTGGCCAAAAATAATCAGTTAAAGAAAAAGTTTTTATGGAACAGCACTAATAATATTTACAAGACATTTTATTGCTGTAGAGAATTGTCTAGGGATAGTAACTGGCAAAACAAATTCTCATAGCATTTCACTCGTAAATGGTGATTAAAAAGTGACATACTATTATTATTATACTTTAAATGTAGTTTCTGCTGTTAGAAACATTCCTTTATGCCACCTTTGATATTTAATAAACCATAATATTTATTAAGATATAAATAAAATCTTATAATATGCTTCCAATTTTATAAAAATAAGTTGCAAAACTTCAGTTAAACATGAAAAATAAAATCTATGTGAGTCTGTACTTAACTTCTTGCTAATCCTATTTCAAGATTCTCATAGATGGATTTCTGTAAGTTCTTAGGCACAATTACAGAGGAATTATAGCAGTGACAGTAGCTGAAATAGTCCTAATAATTTCTGGAAGCTAGAAAGCAATGAATGAAAATAACTAATTAGAGTAACAGAAGTGGATAAGTACCATCACTGTATCACTGCCATCCCACTGTTCATCGATTTGCTCGAGTGGGTACCAGTAATGTCTTCTTATTTTTCTTGCCGTGTGCTACTGTAGCCCAGTGGCATCTGCTTGCTCCAGGAACACGAAGAGCACATTGCTGTTACTGTTTCTGACATGTTAAATATGTCACGGGTAGCTTGCCAGGCTGTGCTGTGTGGGAAAAAATAAATAAATAAAAATAAAAATGAAAATAAAGAGGTTGTGTGGCCACATCCCCATGCTCTAGGAAAAATTGTGTCACTTTCTTCTGGGAGCTTTGTTTTATAGTCTCTAGACTTGGATGTTGATGGAATTACATGGTGCTGGGGGAGTTTTTGGGTGTGACTGACAAGCTACTGGAAAACTGGGAATATGGGTGGAGGAGGCCCAGCCCCGACGCAAACAGGCTTGGAGGTCTCAGCCGCAGGTCCCATATACTTGGGTTCCTCTGCCATTTCCTTCATGGGTAAGGCTTATCCGAGTGTGAGGAGCGTGGCCTTGAGCACGGCTGTGGCTGGGCTCGAGAGGTTTTAGGCTATCAATTTCTGGAAGTTAGAAAACAGGGAATGAAAAGAACTAATTAGAATAACAGAAGTAGATAAGTACCATATTTGTAGCAAATATCATTTATTCTCAAATCCAGAATATTCTCAGGAATGGGAATAAAACAAAGTATACAAAAGCAGTAATTTTATTCAATATTAAAAAGTAAAGTATTGGAATGCAATTTGTACAAGTAAAAGAAATGTTATATTCTATCCACTAAAGTGCTTAGTCAAAGTCAACCAATCTCATGAGTTAAAAAGCAGTCCCTCAAGATTATTCACATCCTATGGGGCTGGAGCAATAGCACAGTGGGTAGGGTGTTTGCTTTCCACGCGGCCGACCCGGGTTTGATTCCCAGCATTCCATATGGTCCCCTGAGCACAGCCAGGAGTAATTCCTGAGTTTAAAGCCAGGAATAACCCCTGTACATTACAAGGTGTGACCCAAAAAGAAAAAAAAAAGATTGTTCACATCCTAAATATTGAAATGTGTGACTGTTTCCTTAATGGTGAAGGCAACAAATCCTGAAAACTGATCAGTATGCTATGATGATGGCAGACACAGAGGGTAGGTGGGGTATTGTGCTGGTGGTGGTGGTCAGATTAGTGGACAGACTCTGTTGGAGGGCTTGAGGTTAGAACATCTTATTCATGAAACCAACCATATTGCAGTATTGTGAAACATCATGCCTATAAAAAAAAGAAATACTTATAAACTATAACTATTATAAGAATATACAAGGAAATGGGAAAATATTCTATGGTTATGAATTGGATTTTTTGTAATGTTAATGATCATATTAACATAGAATTATACATCTACAGGGGCTGGAGCAATAGCACAGCGGGTAGGGCGATTGCCTTGCACGTGGCCGACCCGGGTTTAATTCCCAGCATCCCATATGGTCCCCTGAGCACCGCCAGGGGTGACTCCTGGGTGGAGAGCCAGGAGTAACCCCTGTGCATCGCCGAGTATGACCCAAAAACCAAAAAAAAAAAAAAGAATTATACATCTACAAAGTATTCAATGACAAAATTCTAATTATATTATTAAAGGACAATAAAAAATACCACTAAAATTTTTTAGAGCCACAAAACTCTGCAGTAGCCAAAGCATTCCAAAGAATAGAAGATAAGAGGCAGTGAATGCATTCTCTGACTTTAAACCTAATGTAATACATTGTGTACAATAAAAGTGGAATCTGAGACCAATGAAACAAAAATTAATTGTTCAGAAGTTAATGCTCAGATACATTGACTGTTAATAGGTAATCAAGAACATAACTGGAAGAAAAAATGCCTCTTAAACAAAAGAATCTTGGAAAATTTAGTCACACGGTAAGGGAACAAATAAACATTGAACTCTATCTCACATCATAAACAAAAGTAACTCCAAATTAAAGGCTAGATGTTTGATATGACTCTGACGTATTTTTCAAAATTTGACTTCCCTGGAATACAAAACAAAGCAAACCAAAAATTATAAACATCACACCCAAGTATAATAGCAAAGGTATAGGAACAGTCCAAATTTCTCAATCAGATGAATGGGTCAATAAGCAATGGTATATATATATATAGTGGAATAGTATATAACTAAATAACTATAAAGGTTAAATCAGTTTGCTGCAACTTTGACAGAACTGGAGGGTATCATGTTAAAATAAATAAGACAGAGGGAGAAGGAAAACTATCAGATGATTTCACTCATTTCTGGTATATAGAGTCAAAATAAGGACATATATAGTGCTGACTATTGACACCTCTCTGATATTGGTATATAGAAACAATTACCAAATAGTTGGAAGGAGAATGGTCCGGGAAGAAGAGACTGAAAAAGATTTATGAACAGTGATGGGGGGTTATGAGCACTTTGGTGATAGTATGATATAATAAATCTGTATATCAACCCCACCAATTTTAATACGTTGTGAATTATTAAACTATAGTAATTAAGCATCCATTGATTTTCATTAATTTTTTGCTAATGATAATAAATTTAATGAGTCCTTATATATTATAATATTTTAATAAATTTGCATTATTTCTTAAATCTTTATTTCATGTTTCTTCTTTTAATTTGACCAGTGTCTATCATTTTATTTCTTTCCAAACTATATATAGTATGCATCAGTATATATGGCAGAACATTTCATACAATATGTTTTTTATAGCCCAGACTCATGTAGATGGTGACTATAAATTCAAGATACAAAAGTAAAAGTATTTGCTATAAAATTACATAATATAAAATAATAAAATAGAATATATACATATAACAGTATTATTAAGCAAAATAAAACCATGTCAATTAAAGTCTATGAAGGAAAGAACTAAAATTTATTATAACTATTTAAAAGTGAGAGAGCTGTGAAATACTGCAGGGATTAGGGTGCATGAATTGTACACAGCTGGATATAGACCAATTGCAGGCACCACTTGGTATACTATAATTGTCACTGGGTATAGTTCTAGAGAGAAGAAATCATCACTAGGTGTAGTCCTAGAAACCTCCAAGCATTGGCTGGGTTGTTAGGTTGGGTCACAATACAACAGAGTCTGAGCAACACCATAACATGGATCTTGGCTATGGTCCCTGGCCTGGCTAGGAAAACTATACCAGGAGTGGTCTCCAAGCATTCAGCATTGCTTCAGGACTTTCCTGTGGAAAAACTTAAGTATCCAACAATAGGTAAGTGGGTAAAGACACCATGATATACATTCACAGTGGGAAGCTGAGATCATGTAGTTTGCTGTTAAGTTATTCAGGAGAGGGACAGAGAATAGTTTTTTCTCTTATGAAGGTTAAAGTGAAACATAATCACAGTGAGATACACAATTACAAAGTTGTTCATGATTGGGTTTCAGTCATATTATGTACCAACACCAGTTCCTTTTCCAGTGAATCTTTCCCACCAATAATGGCCTGTTTTCTTCCTGCCCCCACCCCTGCCTACCTCTATGACAGGTACTTAGGTACTTTCTCTCTCTCTCTCTCTGTGTCTCTGTCTCTGTCTCTGTCTCTCTCTGTCTCTCTCTGTCTCTCTCTGTCTCTCTCTGTCTCTCTCTCTCTCTCTCTCTCTCTCTCTCTCTCTCGGCATTATGGTTTGCGATACTGATACTGAAAGCTTATCGTGTATATCCCTTTACCTACTTTCAACTCTCAGGTCTTTTCTAGAGTGATCATTTCTAACCATTATTATCATACTGCTCCCTTCTCAATCCCAAATGCCCTTTGCCCCATGCAATCATGTGACAAGTTTACAACCAATGATTAATCTAATCTTCCTGTCCTATTTTTCCTGGCCTCATTAAAGAAGAAAAACAGACAAACAAACAAATAAAACCATAGTAACAAATGAGAAATGCAGCAGAATTGGAGAGTTGATAGAACTGAGTTTAGATCTGGGTTTAAGTTTACTTGACCTTGTTATTTCTTTTACACCCATATTTCCACTGATTCATTATATCATAATAGGTACAAGGTACAATTACTTTATCTTTTCATTAAAGCCTTTCAATGACTAGAATATGAAAATTTTGCTTCACTCTATATCAACTTTATCATCTACTCGTATTTCCCCATGTTTTTATATTTATATATTTATACTCTATTAGTGTGCATGAAGGGAGATTATAAGAATACTAATTGCATTATAATGAAGATATAATTGCAGATTGTATTTAAAATATTGATTTTGGTCTAGTATATAAGGAAACTTAATGTTGAGCATGTTATCACTTTGGACTGGAGCAATAGCACAGCAGGTAGGGCGTTTGCCTTGTATGTGGCCTACCCAGGTTCAATTCCTCCATACCTCTCAGATAGCCCAGCAAGCTACTGAGAGTATGCTGCCCCCAAGGCCTGGCATGCTACTCGTGGCATATTCAATAGGCCAAAAACAGTAACAACAAGTCTCACAATTTGGAGATGTTACTGGTGCCTGCTGGAGCAGATCGATGAACAACAGGATGAGTGTGATACTATTATTAGCTTTTCCATGGTCTTTAGTTATTTATTATTGATGACTTCACAGAAAAATATTTTTAAAGTAAGATAGTATTTTGCAACTGTGTAATAAATGACAAAGAGGACAAATAGTGAAGAACCACAGTGACAAAAAGAATCATTATATATTTTCAACAGAACTTAACAGTCTACAAATATTTTAATGATTGTTACTATCATTTTTTAAGCAACAAATTTTTAAAAATATCACGTATGTGGTCCAAACATCTAGACATCAGTGAAGCTGATGCTGATGGAAATGGTTCCCACCAAAAGTGGGTTCTCATGGTTGGTTGTGAGTATGTCACAAGTCATCTGAAACCTGGTATCTTGACAGGCGTTCCAGGTTACTTGGGTGAAGTGGAGAGAAAGAAGGTGTTTTGCAGAGAAGGATGCCAACGATATCTACTGGTCCTATCTCAAACATTTTGAAAGTCTTTAGGTTAGGTTAGGGTTAATAAGTGTGGTGTGATCCCTATGTTGTAGCATGATTAGTAATACCCCACTAGCCCTACAATGCATATATCAAGGTCGTATGCAAAACCGTCTTGATCATCAAAGCATGGAAACCAGACCCTAACATCCAAATACCTGGGAAGTTGCGCACTCAGGCTGGAGTGAGGAATTGTTCTTTGGAGGAAACAAAAGTCAGCCCTAACTCTTGGCCAAGTTTTACAGGATCTTTGCCTTTTCTCATAGAAAGGAATTTTAGGATAAGACAATGAAATAAAATAGTTTTACTTAGAAAATAATAAGAAGAGATAGAGCGAATCAGAAAGTGCAAATTGCAGAATATGATGCAGACAGCATAGAACATATTCTGCTTGCCTTTACTAAGGTGTTACTTTAGGCTTTCCTAAAGATTCCCAGCTTGGGCTTTGTTAAAAGGGTGTGGCCAATGGGTGGATCCTACGACTTTTGAGAGCTTTTTCTATAATTTCAACATCACCCTTTGTTCTTTTTTAGAAGTTCTTTTCAGGAACGATTTGCTCTTCTCTGGGTGTCTCAGTTCCTGCATTTGGATGACACCTTCATGACTTCAGGGTCGGTGACTTGACATCATATTCAGTTTCCATCTTGGTATTATTTCTTCCTACAAATTTGATTGCTGAGGCTCTTCTCTGTTTTTATGCCCCAAACAAAACTCTCTATAGGAACCCACCAAGCCCACCCTTTTAACATTTTTCTGATCATACCCAGCAATCATTTCTATAAAAGTAAAACAAAAATGGATTAAAATATATCAATTTTATTTTTTGAATAGAAAGACCATTTTTATTTCTCCAACAAAGTGTTATAACAGTCACAGTGACAGTCTTCCCATTGCTCATTGATTTGCTCGAGTGGGCACCAGTAATGTTTCATTGTGAGACTTATTGTTAGTGTTTTTGGCATATCCAATACGCTACGTGTAGCTTGCCAGGCTCTGCCGTGCAGGCACGATACTGTCGGTAGCTTGCAGGGATCTTTGAGAGGGGCGGAGGAATCAAACTCGGATCAGCTGCGTGCAATGCAAATGCCCTACTGCTGTGCCATATATATATACATATACGTATGTATATATATATATATATATATATCTCCCCCTGGAGTGATATATAAAACAAAGCGATATATATATATATAACAAAATGTTATCTAAAATTTATTTGCATTGTTACATTATATGTTACACATGTATAATTTTTACTTGATTGGGTGATTGTAGGATAACATAGCCTCAGGTAGTTTAGGTTTATTGGGTTACCCCCATCACAGTGCTCCCATTCCTCTTTGTTTATTTGTAGCTTCTTTCTTAGTGTTCTGTTGACTTGTAAATACTGTTTTTCTCTTCTCCTTGAGTCCTTTGCATAATTTATTCAGAGCAAGTCCTTTTTGTATGGACACAGGAAGACTTAGCAAATGCTATGCTTTTGTAATCTGGGAGTCATTTGACTCTACATGATATTTTCCTCCTGGGCATCTGTTCTCTCAACCTAACCTCTGCTGACCTTACTTCCTAGCACCCCCAAAAGCAGGGTCCCAATGAGGGATGAGATGGACCCAGGGCAAGCGGTGAGTTGTGTGCTACCCTGGCATCGAGATGGGCCTGGCCAAAGTGCCTAATGCTTAACTGTAAGTTAAGAGCTTGGTCATGGGCAAATGCTGTCATGATCCAAACAGTGATAACTAGATCCTGACCCTGCTAGTGTTAGGAGTGATTAATCTGGCCTGAGTGCTGTGGTCTGAGCCTGTGGCAAGATGTTGCCAGGAGAGCTGCCTTGCAAGCCTCAGTGTATCTCTTGCTATGTTTATACAAAAATAACTAGTATTAAGATGTTAATAAGTGTTTGGACTAAGGGAAAGAAAAAAACCTTAAGAGTCAGGAAGGGCTTTGCAATGCCCTGCCCTCAGGAAGGGCTTTCTTATATTGATTTTGCTACCTGGCTGGGTATAGCCTAGTGGGAAAGGTGGGAGAGACAAGGAGGAGGAGAGACTAGAGAAAGAGAGAGGCTACAGTAGATCCAGAGAAAGGCCGGAGCTGGGAGTGCGGGAGATGAGAAAGATGGAAGATTGAATGAACAGTAACTAATCAGCAACCAGCTTGGTCCTCGTTCTTCCTTCGCCTGTCCTTGGCCAACAGCCGTCCCGATCCAGCCCATACACAGCGGTTCCAGAGCACCAAATGCGGGCGGTGAGACACAGCCACCTGGAGAGCCGCGAGTGCACGCACCCCACGGCGTGCTTTAGTTTTTTACAGGTGATGTATAAGTATTCAGTATTTTGTGAAGCTTTATTATTACTTCATTATACATAACCTGAATTACACTGCTAATCTCTTTTGAAAATACTTTCAAAAAAATCTCTCTTTTAAAAACTGGGCAGAATAACCATGGCACCAGACCTCATATCAGGCTGTTTCACTTGGTGCGCCCAGAGGGGGTCAGGTGAGACTTCAAGGGACACAGCCCTGGCAGTCCAAAATATTTGGTGCTCAGCTGCCGCCAGGCTCACAGCCGCTCTCCACATGCTCAAGTTGAGCCTCACCCTTGAGTGAACCTATTCCTGGACTGCACCATGTGACACTTCATACCACACACCATCCGTACTCCAAGAGTACTGCACCACATTTGATGGGGGTTCAAAGTAGAAGGCAAGCAATTTTATAGAGGAAATAGTTTTTGCAGATACACACATATATATATAAATATGTATGTGTATATATAAATACACAGGACTCAACCTTTAACAACATGTTAGTGATCTCTTATAGAAGGGCTTGATGGCCTCTGGGTGAAGTACAACAGTCTTCACTGGGTGAAATACAATAATCTTCACACTCTTTTCTCTAAGGAAACATTTTTATAGCATTTCAGTGTTTTTTCATAACAAACAATAGCACTGTAGCACTGTCGTCCCATTGTTCAGCAATTTGCTCGAGCGGGCACCAGTAACGTCTCCATTGTGAGACTTGTTACTGTTTTTGGCATATCAAATATGCCATGGGTAGCTTGCCAGGCTCTGCCGTGTGGGTGGGATACTCTCAGGAGCTTGCTAGGCTCCCCGAGAGGGACAGAGGAATCGAACCCAGGTCGGCCACGTACAAGGCAAATGCCCTATCCACTGTGCTATAACTCAAATATATTATTTCAGTTCCACTTTGGAGCAGGGTTGGGGTTCTGGATGGAAACATCTGAAATACGGTGATGGGAAGATATAATGGTAGTGGGATTAGTATTTGAATATTAAATGTAATCAAATATTGTGAACTACTTTATAAAATAAAAAAAGAAAGCTGGGCAGAATACTCTCGAATGAATATAACAATATTATATTTGTCAGTTTGTGGAATAATCAGGTCTGATAGACATAAGCATTGAAGGTCAAAATGGCAGCCTCAAAGTATTTTAAATATTTTTGAAATAATAGTTCACTAATGTACAATTATTAATCTTTTTATATATTTAAATAGGAATATATAAAGACAAATGAAGCTATTTATATTCATTTATTTGAGTTGCAACCTAAAAGCCATTTATACACATGGGAACAATGTTCAAGAATTAATTATAGCAAATAAGGTTCACAAAATTAAGCAATATAAGAAAGTTTAGGAAGGATTAGCTAAAGGAGAAAAAGAAAATTTTGCTTCCAGAATTTGACTACTATTATGCTTTTTGTTAGATGCCGAACAACAACACATATTTAAAAAATAGCCTATATTGTGGTATCAGAGGAACTTGTCAGGAGGTCCATATAAACAACTAACTAAAAATATATATTAAAAATTTGAGATGTGAACTCTGGGAAAAGTGGATCATTATGGACAATATGAAAAAGGCATACAGTCAATAAAGTAGTGCATAAAGTACTTTTACAATTAATGCTTTTTTAAAGGTATATCCTAAAAAAATTGAATTGAGAAACACTTTCAAATATCAGAGTTAATCTTTTTCAAAAGATCAAAGTTCTTCAAAATACTGCATACTTACTCAAAATGTAATGCTGCCATCTTTCAAGATTTCAAACATGGATAGAAGGAAAATTTACAGAGGATAATTTGTAATACATTCATGAATTATACTAAAGAGAGAGAATTGAAATTATGACAAATCAAGTAGCTTTGACAATCTATTTTTTATATGTAACATGTCTTTATCAAATAGAATATTTAAATTAACATCTGTTATTCACTGAATTTTACATCAAATTTCTAATGCTTTAGATAAAACAATAGGTTGATTAGAAGTAACTTGGGTTTATATCTGGAGGATATTTAGCATGTGTGTGTTGCTAAAGAAAGTAAACATATGCACCAAAAACTGTCAACTAAAAATGGTGGGATAATGTGGGACAGTATGAAGGTAGGACAGGAGGTAACATAATAGCAGAGATGGAGGGTCATGAGAACTTTGGTACTAGAGACATGCATACATTTATATCAATAATTTAAATTTGAACACTATTGTAATTTAAGCTGCAATATTTTAAGAAAAAAGTAAAATATTTAGCAAATGGTATTTTTACAAATAAACATAAGCCTACAGTAAATCTAATAAGCAAATTTAAACAATTAAATGTGTGTTTGTTGATAAAACATATACAAAACATAATCTTCATTAGTTAAGTTTATTTTAAGTTAAATTATACCTCATGCAATTAACATAGTTATATTAATTACATTAAAATCCAGAGGAGGCTGCTGTTTTATCAGTCTGAAATTAGAAACCAAGACCTAGGAAGCACTTGAACAGTATTTTGATGGAAGTGTGACGATTAAGCTGGTTAAGTGTTTCTATCACAATGCCAATTAAAATCCATAACTCAAGAGAATACAAAACAGATTTAGAAAACGGCTAAAAGTCTCAGTGCAATTACTGATAATGCCTTCCTTTCAGCAATTTCACAAAATGTGTTGGATAAATTTATGAACAAAATTGGATCAGGGCTTAGTTTAGGTTTTTGTAAATAAAGTACATATTTCAGGCTTACATAACGTACTTTTAACCTTTCTTTTGATTCCGGGATATAATTTTTGCTCCAAATTCTGTCAGTTTCTAAGTGTTTTCACTATTCTGGATGTTACTGCATGTTTTAATGAGTTCTGTAATACAAATATGAAAGCTTTTCAAGATTCTATTTTGAGCATTGTCACATTCTTACTGAATTCTCACCATTATCAATAAAATCTATCTACTTTAATGCTTTATATATCATGCAAACATGATCTGACTTAAGTCTAAGTTCAAGGTCAAATGAATTATCTAAATGGGAATTTCTGTGTACAAGCATACAAGCATCACGGATTCAAAACCAGTATGTCTAAAATTATTGATAGCACCATTTCCTCAGTGTCTCCATATGTGTACATATGGAATGAGAGAGAGAAATAGAAGAGAGAACTATAATACATGATTCTATGGATATTGGATATTCATATTTGCCTTCATCGTCATCATCATCATCATCATCCTGTTGATCGTCGAATTTATTGAGCAGTCTCAGTAACGTCTCCATTCATCCTAGCCCTGAGATTTTAGAAGCCTCTCTCTATACTCGGTTTTCCCAACAATGCCGCATTGGACACTCTTTCAGGGTCAGGGGAATAAGATCCAGCTTGTTACTGGTTTTGGCATATGAATACACCATAGGGACCTTTCAAGGCTTTCCCATGTGGGCAGGAAACTAAAGAAGTAGGCTATAAGGTATTGTGCAAATCGGCCATGCACTTCCGGGAGCTTGCTTAGAAGTCTCTGGATGTGGGCCATTGATGGAATTCCATGGTGCCGGGGGCAGTCCCTGGGTGTGACCACCTAGCTACTGGAAAATGGGAAATCTGGGCGGAGGAGATCCAGTCCCAATCCGAGCAGGCTTGGAAGTCTCAGTCCCAGGTCCCACAGACCTGGGTTCCTCTGCTAGTACCTTCATGCCTGAGGCTCATCCGAACATGTGGAGAGGGGCCTTGAGCATGGCAGTGGCTAGGCTCTGGAGGTCTTCAGCCACCAAGAGCTCTGCTTGGGTCGAGGAGGGAAGCTGGAGCCCATCCCCTCCAAAGGGCCCCGGGGAAGACAGTCAGGGAGCTCAGGCAAAAGACTCTGCGTCGCTCTCTTCTGGGAGCCTGCTCTGAAGTCTCTGGATGTGTGCCGTTGATGGGATTCCATGGTACTGGGGGCAGTCCCAGGGTACTGGAAAATGGGAAATCTGGGAGGAAGAGGCCCAGTCCCGATCCGAGCAGACTTGGAGGGTGCTGAGGGGTCATATCCTTAAAGTATTAAATATTTTTTTCAAAATTTTAAATAAAATAGCTTCAATATTTGTGCAGTAGAGGTAGCACAGTGGATAAGGTACTTGACTTGCATTAAATTGATCTAGGTTCTATCACCCATGACACATTATGGTTCCCCAGGCACCACCAAGAGTGATCCCTGAGCACAGAATCACAAGTAGGCCCTGAACATAGCTGGGTGTGGCTCACAAGTATCCCCAAAAGTAATGAGTTACAAATTATATTGCCAATACATTACAATGTGGGTACAGTCACATACTTTTATAATTTTGTTTATGGCATGTAAAATTTATAATATACCATGGAATTTTAAAGCAGAATAATGTTATAGAAAAATATTTCTAAAGACTTACTTTTTGTCAGTATGTTTGGAATTTCACTTATTACATACCAATAAAGTTTGATTTCATGTGATAAAGTTAACTACTCATAATTATTTTGCTATTACAGAAAAGATATTCTATATGAGTGAATACATTATATATAGATATTGTATGCATTATAATATATAGAGATGTTCCTGCATGTGACATGTTTATATTTGATAATATTGAGAAATAAATGAAATAATAGTTGATGAAATATGGTACTGTCTAGTACAATATATTGGGGCAAACTTGCTTGTAAACATTACCAGGGGCTGTAGTGATAGCACAGCGGATAGGGCATTTGCCTTGCACATGGCCAACCAGATTTGAATCCCAGAATCCCATATGGTCCCCTGAGTACTGCCAGGAGTAATTCCTGAGTGCAGAGCCAGGAATAACCCCTGTGCATCGCCGGGTGTGACCCTGTAGGATATCATTGGTTTGTCCTTTCTCCCTTGCCACAGAGTTTGGGGTTATCTGGTAATAATCTCTAAACAATTCTAGACTACATTGGTGTGTCCTGCTCCCCTTGCCACTAGGAGCTTAGCTATATCAGTCACGCCCATCAAGGTGCTTCCGAGTCACTCCCACTCCTTTGTCTATATGTAATCACTTCTATGCTCCCTTCCCCAACTAGTCAATCAGCTCTTCCCCTAATCAGACTCTGTTAATTTGTAAGGTCAGACCTTGCTAGGAGAGTGAACTTGTATTGTAAGTTAATATTGCCTTTCCTCCTCTTTTTATGTCTTTTGAATAGTTTACTTTAGAGCAATGTCCTTTTTGTATGGACAAAGAAAGACAGTTGTTAATATGCTTTGGTAACATGGGATTTAGTTGGCTTCAAATATTATTCACTCCCGGGCATCTGCTTTCTCGACTTAAGCTTTAGTTGCCCTTACTTCCTAGCACCCCCAAAAGCAGGGTCCTGACGAGGGACCGGATGGACCCAGGGCAAGTGATGACTTATATGCTACACTGGCATCGAGATGGGCCATGCCAAAGTGCCTAATGCTTAACTATATGTTAAGAGCTTGGTCATGGACATGTCATGATCCAAAAGCAATGACGAGACTAGGACCCTGCTAGGGATAGGAAAGACTAATCTGGCCTGAGCACTGTAGTCTGAGATCAAGATGACCCCAGGAGAGCGATTCTATAAGCTTAATGCATCTCTTGCTATGTCCATACAAAATGATTAATATTATGAATACTTATATGTTAGTTGGACAAGGAGAGGAGAAAAAATGCCCACGGGATTCCGCTCTTGGGTGGGTGTCCTGCTGAAGGAGAATTTGTCCTAAAAGAAGCATCCCCTGAGGGAAAGAACTTTATCCCTATTGATTGTGGCCACACCTATGTGTTAGCCCCAACCCCTCATTATTAGGGATTTAACTAGGCTGTGAGAGTGGGCTAGGGGTCAGTCGCAGGGCCAGTCCCAGGGCCAGTCCCAGGGCCAGATCTGGAGAAGCTAGATCGAGATCCAGATCCAGAGGAGAAAGAGAATGAAGTAGGATGGGGGAGGAAGAAACAGAAGAGAATGAATATGGGAATGGAATAAACTGCAATTGAGACCAACCAGTTTGGCTCAGTTCCTTCCTTTGCCTGCCTCATCATCGCCATCAACCACCCCGGACTGGGAGAAGCGGCTGGAGACTCCCAAACACGGGCGGCGGGAGAGACAGCGCCGTGCCCTCTCCTTCCCTTTTTTTTCTTTTTTGTGTTTTTATACATCACCCAAAAAGCAAAAAAAAAAAAAAAAAAATTACCAAGGAGTTGTACCAAATTATACATAAGAAATTAAGAAAATAATGAACGATATTTTCAGCTTGGATCTTAAGAATATTCATAAAATTAATGATTCTATGAAACTGGAGTAAAAGATGAAACACCAATTTATGATTGAAAATTAGCAGGACAATCAAGTTGTCCAAGAGTGAATAGCATATTGACCAAAGAAAAATAGCAAAAAATATTGTTGGAAACGAATCTGAAGCACCACTATTAGAATGTTCCAAATGTTTGGGGTTAAATATAAGTTCTGATGTTGAGATTGAATGTCGGGTTTGAGGAAAGGACTTTCCTCAAATAAACTTTCCTCAAATAAACTCAGGTAAGAACTTGAGAATGAACTCAGGTAAGAATCTTGACACTATATTCTCCAAAGACAAACATCATTTCTATTCCTGCAAAGAATTAAGGTGGTAATTTTACAAACTGACCAAATTGAAGTATAAGTAAAAGAAAAAAATTCCAATAACTGATTTATTTCCACGAAGATGTTTTGAACTGTGAATGCAATTAATTCACCTTTTAAATATTCATATTCAGTTCATTAAGATGATACAAAAAAAGTAACTCAGGCTTGTTTTGCAAAAATACACACAATAATCTCATTTATATTGAATCAAGGTTAGTATCATAAAATTAAATCTTAAACTGTTTTAAAAAATAATTTAAAACTGTCCACTGAAGTTTTATGGAATAATTTTAACTCTCCTATTATTCTGGGGTAACATGCTATTTTCACAGATAATTTCTTACATTGGATGTAGGATTTCACACAAAAAAATAATTTCTGCAACCTTCTTTATGTAACTGAATTATTTCTATCATTAGTGATGCTTTCTGAAGCAAATAATTTACAAGTTTCACAGAAAAATACTTTTGAAGTTATTAAATGATAAACCACTTTTAACAGTTTATAAATGTTACATTTAATTGAAAATGTATTTTCAATTAAATGTTTTATTTAAGGCCCATGAGTATCAAATTATAATAATTAGGATTTATATCTAACTTTGATTCAAGGAATTATAAGTACTTGAAATGCAGGGCCCTATTTGCCAGTCTTCTCAGGGGACTACAAAAGAGGTTTACAAGTAAGGAAAAGCTTTTCCAATCCCCTTGCCCCAGGGTTCTGTCTGACAAAGTACTTTACTTTCTGCAGCTATTAACTAAAAAGTGAAGAATAAAAATTCATCACACATACCTAAACCAAAATGCATGCTTATTGAATATTGAAGTAAAATTTTATACACTATATTTACATGACATCAGTATGCAAAAAACAAATTAAGAATTAAAAAATCTTAAGTTACTATTATTTGTGGCAGTTGTGAGTATGACTTTAAATATGCCACAGAGGCTTTTGGGGTTACAGATATTATAATATACCCTTTCTCTAACAATAGCTCAAATAAGTTTGTCAGACTTAGAAAAAATCATGTCTAGTGAATCAAATTATTGGTAGAAAAACAATAATTCTGTGGTAAGTACACTTGAGATAGTTTCATAATTCTTCTTTATAAACAGAATAACAGTTGATGGATTATTTAAATATTAGTTATTACCCTATTATTGGAGAGACAAACAATTCAACTGTGGTTATTATTATGACTGCTATGATTCTTTCCATTTTGAAGAGCTCACATAAATAGTAATCAATAACATGAATAAAAATATTTTTTCTAGTACCCTGCCTGAAAATCTGTTTTAATCTGGGCTTCCATTGAAGTCCACTATATCAATAGTGTCCCGGGGGGGCTTACTCATGTTTTAAGCCTCTAAATAATTCCAAAACTGAAATATCTCAACTGTTTGGATAAAATACAAGCAAAAAGTTGTAAAACAAACAAAAATTTTATGGAGCTGTGAATTTTTTACTCATTGGATTCTAAAAAGAATACTTTTTTTTTCTTATTCATAAATATTGAAGTAATTTAATACAGGTAATTTTGAATTGACTATTAAGAACTGAGAAGATAATGTAGAAGAGTCTAAATTTTATTATAAATATTTCATAATTTTAATTTTCAAAACTGATGCAAAACTGATTTTCAAAACTCTGCATGGCTTTCTTCCTATGTCCATATGGTAAAATGTTTTCATGAGCTAAAACAAAGCATTCTTTTTTAATTTTTAAAAAATTTTATTTCATAAAGTAGTTCACAATATTTTATTGCATTTGATATTTAAATAGTAATCCCACCACCATTATACCTTCCCACCACCATATTTCAGATGTTCCCATCCTGAACCCCAACGCCTGCTTCAAAGTATAACCAAAATAATTTATTTTGTATTGTTAAACAAAGCATCCTTAAAATGGATACTCTCAACTTAATCCTATACTAAATTCCTCCTCACATGGGGAATTACTTTTCTCTCTCTTCTGTTTTCCAATAAACATTGGTAGTTTCCAAAAAAAATGACGCTATCTATGAAAATTGAAGGGGCCAGGCATTTGCTTAAAACCATGACTTAGTTCAATTATGTCATTAAATTTATGTAGAAATTTAACAAGGAAGTGAAATATTTGGGTAAAAATGCATTGAAATAATCTCATAATAAAAATAAATATTTTGGAAACATGATCTAATAAATTGCTCAATAAAAATACCATGCTTGATTGTGCTACAGAGTTTGCTATGAGAAAAAATACCTATGCAAATCTTTACAAATCATACTTTTACATTCTCATCATTAGTATCATTAATTTGAAATGTACTCAGCACTTTTACAAGTTCATACTTCCTTTGACATATTAATATTTTAAGATTTTTCTCCAGTAGTTGTTTTGCTACCAATCTGCAGAGCAAATAGTTTGCAACTAATACTATTAATTTACCTCATTAAATAATACATGAAAATTTATACAACTGCAATAAAAAGCCTATTTTAATAAGTTTAGGGTGACATCTATGCTCTCTAAAATAAAGCAAGAATTCATTGGCAATGTTATCTAGTGTTTATACTGACTCATGTGGTCTATTTATTTTCTAAGATCATGCTGATATTCTGCATAAGAGTGATGAAAAAAGCAATTCTAAAATTGGTTATAGTTTTTACTTCTAAAAGTTTAATAAGAAACTCAGTTCCTAAAAACCATAACCTATAAGCAGGTGGAAGACACTAAATTTTATGAGATATCTCCACTCTCAAGAAATTCACTTTTTTCTTGAATGTATAATTCTCTCCCTTTATCTTTCATTATATTTCCCTAAATAAAACTGTTTTACTTTGAAAAAAGAAGAAAAAAATCTCTTTTGGAGCTCAGGAAAAACAGCAGATTAACATTGAATAGAACTTTAGCTATTATCAGAGCAGAATTCAGTAATTTTTGACAGCTTTGCTGTTCATTATTTTATTTATTATAAAAGTTTAGCTCAATATTTTGTATATTATCTAAAATATGTCAATTTGGGTTTTTTGAGGTAGAAAATCCTGATTTTAGTTGTTGAGGGAGAATGAGTGGGTGAAGTTTGTGCTCAGTGGCCAGTTCTTGCTTTGTTCTCAGGAGTAGGTAGAAGATTTTGAAATTATTGCTATTTCTTTGTCTCTTAACATTATAATGTACTTCCACATATCTAGCAATTCTATAATTTCAGCTTAGTCTCTGTGTGTTTATGTATGATTGTGTGTGTCTGTCTTCTGTCTCTTTTCGTGGACAATAGGGTTTTAATAGATGTTTTATATATACTGCCAAAAAGTATATGATAATTCTATGACCGTCATCTCTTTATTCACTCTATCACTGTATCACTATCATCCCATTGTTCATCGATTTGCTCGAATGTTTTTTTTTTTTTTTTTTGCTCTTGCATGCTTGTGTAGCCAGATGGCATATTGAAGGCTCTTTGAGGTTCAGGGGAATGAGAATCGTCGTTGTTACTTTGTAGGTTTGTGGCATATCAAGTATGCCATGGGTTTGTGGCATATCAAGTAAGCCAGAGCTTTCCAGGCACTGCCAAACTTTGATATTAGTGTAAAAAAATACTGGAACTGCCACTATTTATGAAAACATGAGGAAACTTTATTTTAGTGGCTTCTGTATCTCTGTTGTTTGTAAAATGGCCTAACTTTTTCATTAAAATTGCCTGAGGCTTCTAAGAGAGAGCCTTGCATTCTCTGAAATCTTATTTCATTTTAGTTTCAGGCTCTAGTTCCGCAGCTCTTCCTAGATAGTACAGATACTGAAGTTCAAAAGAATTACAACTGTTGGGGCTGGAGTGGTAGCATAGTAGGTAGGGCGTTTGCTTGCACGAGGCCGACCCAGGTTTAATTCCTAGCATCCCATATGGTCCCATGAGCAACTCCAGGAGTGGTTCCTGAATGCAGTGGTTTCTGAATGCAGAGCCAGGAGTAACCCCTGGGCATCACCAGGTGTGACCCAAAATGCAAAAAAAATAAAAAGATAAAAAGAATTACAACTGTTAATTACCATTAATATTCTTCCAAAAAGAAATTTAGACTGAGAATTTTGCTTTCTCTGTAGGCTCAATATTCCGATAAGAAATCTTTGTTTAAATTTGGTCGAACAAGTTTCCCAACTGCCTAGACCTTTTAAATTGCTGGATTTCATATCACTCTGTCCTCTCTTGATGATCTTGCTTGCCTAGTCTCTAACACTTGAGTGTTCCACAAAGGCAGACAGACAATGAACTGACAAAACACACACACACATATTCACATGCATGCAACTGATCAATTGATCTGACCCTTCAAAAATGCCAGGAAGAAAACTGATAGACTTAAAAAAGAAGGAGCAGTCCCCAGGGCAAAATTTACTCTGTTGGCCGATCAGAACCTTCACCCCCATGTCCCAGCCTGACCAGCCAGTTTCCTGCTTGTTAAAAAATGGGTCAAAAAAGTGCTTTCATTGATAATATGCCGGCAAAAAGAACTATGACAAAGTTGTTGAAACCTAAGGTGGTCAGACGCTATCATTTTAAGGTCAAGACTAGTTAAGAGGCAGGGAGCTAGTATTTTCCTTACAAGACAAGAGGATAGGCTGCCTTAGTGACGCACTTCTTATGTTCCTGATATTAAACGGTTAATCATATAATCTTGCATTTTCCTGCCTCCTCTGCTTTGATAATCTTATTTCTTTTGCTTCATGCAAAATTGTCTGGTAATATAAATTTCCATTCACTGGCCATCCTTCCCTGTGCTCTACTTTATACTCAGGCCATGTGGTATTACAGAGGTCAACAAGATGCTCCTTATCTAATCTACCTAGTTGTTTAGGTGGTTTCTTCATTCATGCCAAAAAATATTTTTTATGAAATTTTCACAATTGTGTCTCATACTATGATAAGAACATAATATATTAAGAGAACTAAGACGTACTACTTTGATCCTTGCTTTTGAGAAGTCTGCAGTATATGACTTAATTTACTGTTATGTTTGCTAGTTTGATAGTTGCCTTGCAAGTTAGGGCAAGCAAATTAAAGTGTACTATGTGACAAAGTTAGTTCACATAGCTTAAATAATCCCCAATCAGTAATTTGAATTTAAAAATTTTGCCACATCAAACTGATACAATTAGTCTGTTTGTGCCAGAGAATATTCAATAGTTGGATGTTGCCGAAAGTAGATAATAGAACAAACATGATGACCTCTCAGTGTCTGTGTTGCAAGCCATAATGCCCAAAAGTAGAGAGAGAGTATGGGGAATATTGTCTGCCATGGAGGCAGAGGGAGGGTGGGAAAGGGGGGGGTATACCTGGGATATTGGTGGTGGGGAATGTGTACTGATGGAGGGATGGGTGTTTGATCATTGTGAGATTGTAACCCAAGCATGAAAGCTTGTAACTATATCATGGTGACTCAATAAAATTTTTTTAACAAGTAGGATGTTGATTTTCAATTGATTCTGTGTCAAGACTTTTTTACTTTATAAAGCTTTCTTTGATTTTATTTTTTCATTTTTATCTAAAGATAAATTTTCTTAACTTAAAGAATGTTAAACAACATGTTACTAGGGAAACAAAAAAATGCTAACATTTATTGTAGTTCTCCAAGGAATTATAATGTGCTATGTGCAATATACAAATTTAAAAAATCTTGGCAAGGTGTGTGAAATAACCTCAGATCTTTTGACAATGTTCTTTGCAGAATTGTCAAAATTGTCTACTCCAACTGATTTTGAGGTACAGGGACAAAATAAAATTTATTTTATCTTATGTGTTAACATTTTATATTCAAAATCACTACAAGTTCTAGAGAGTTTGAAAAATTAGAAAAAATTTGTTTCTTTGGGGCTATACTGGTAGAGCTCAGGTATTACACCTGGCTCTGTGCTAAAGATTTATTTGTAGCAGTACTTAGAATATGATATGCAGTGAGAGTGATGGAAAAAGTATCACCTATATGTGTGCAAGGTCTTAGCATCCGTACCATTTGTCCAGGTTCAAATTTTGAATTTTTAAGGAATTTATAAGATTACATTCAGATATAAATTTCTAGGGGGAATGATGAGTTACTATAATATAATGAAATATATATATAATTTTTTATCAATAAAAAGAAAATCCTCTGGGGTCAGAGATATAGTACAGTGATTAAGGCACTTGCTTTGTATGTGAAGGACCCAGGTTCAATCACCAGCATCCCATATATTCTTCTCTGTGCAGTACTAAATAATATTATAGAAGTTGTTACAATTGTTTAGAGAAGAAGTAAAAAATGATACAAGAAACAGTATAGAAATAATTGACAAATTAGATATTTAGGCAGTAAATACATGAATTTAAATACAAACTATGTTGCACTGCTAATATCAAAGTAATTTAAGATATATATTTTTAAATGTTTCCACGGCAGAGCCTGGCAAGCTCCCTGTGGAGTGTTCGATATGCCAAAAATAATGACAATAACAGATCTCTTTCCCCTGACCCTGAAAGAGCGTCCTATCATTGCAACAGACGAGTAAGGAGAGGATGCTAAAATATCAGAGCTGGTGGGGCTGGAGCTATAGCAAAGGGCATTTGCCTTGCACGCGGCTGACCCGGGTTCTATTCCCAGCATCCCTTATGGTTCCCTGAGCACTGCTAGGGGTAATTCCTGAGTGCAGAGCCAGTAGTAACCCCTGTGCATTGCTGTATGTGAACCAAAAAGCAAAAAAATAATAATAATAGAAGAATAAAAAATCAGGGCTGGGATTAATGGAGACGTACTGGCACCCGCTCTAGTAAATCAATGAACAATGACAGTGATACAGTGATTTTTAAATGTTTATTATATCAACTTCTTTTTATTGTGATAAATCTGATAGTGGGAATGTTATTTCACTTTTCAAAAGTGAATATTCGCCCCACTTCGCCGCGCCCGCAGCCCGAGTATGACGGAGGAAGAAGACGGAGCTGCTTCGAACACCAGCAGCCCGCCAGCAACCTGCAGTATGTGATTTGAGCGTTTCCGCCAGGCCCCCCATGCGGGGGCCTGGCGTTTCTCTCTCTCTCTCTTTTTTTTTTTCTCTTTTCTTTCTCTCTCTCTCTCCAACTTCTCCTGAGCACAGCACGGCCTCCACCCCACTTCTCTCAGCACAAAATGGAGAGACGCACCCAAATGCGCGGCGCGGCTGGCGGGAGATCGAGGGCGGGGAAGTACCGGTCTCCACCCACATCGGACACTTAAAGAGAGTGCAGCCACGTGGGCTTCCCCACTTCGCCGCACCCGCAGCCCCAGTATGACTGAGGAGGACAAGGGAGCTTTCCCACTTCCGCCAGTGAGGGGGGGCCCGGCATTTCTCTAGGTTTTCCCATCTTATGAGCACCATAAAAGGGTAAAAGATTGTAGTGATAGAATTTCAGGCAGAATTTTCCCTGGTCTTTATACAGAAACCCAAAACTGCGCGGCCGCAGCAGCGGCCGCGCAACCTAATGTTATCTTAGTATCAGCAATATGTAATGGTTCCTTCTTAATGGGTCGGACTTTTGTGGGAGATCCTAACAAGAATAGTAAGTCTTTTGTTGAAATATTGAAGGTAATCAAAGTGGTAGCCATCTCTCTAGACTGAACTAAGCTATATCCCCAAGCCGGCTGAGAAGAAATATCCTATCTCGGGAAGAAACGCGGCGTGGTGTCAAACATAGTGTGATGTCCATTAAGCAAACAGACCTGGTGGCGTGGGAATGGGATATAAGGGGAAAAGTTATGTACATGGAACAGCGGGACGCTGGTGGAATCTCGAGCCGGAGCCGATACCAGCGCAAGATTTTTGGTTCCAGAAACTGCTTGCAGACACTCTACTAGACTATCAACTAAGCCAGAGCCCCACGCCGGCTGATGACGGGAAATAACCATCCTCTTCGGTTTTTTTTCCCTTTGTCAGACAGCGTGGCGATTACTAAACAGGCGTGAACTCGGTGGCGCGTGGCAAGGGGGAAAAAGAAAAGTTATGTAACAAACAGCGGGACTTAATATCTCTATATTCTTAGCAATGGAGAACTATCAAATGCCTCCTTGGCAATAGGACTGTCTTTTTCTTTTTGGGGGGAAACCCCAGCAACGGTAGTGAGTTGTGTGTTGAAACATGGAATGTAATCGAGATAAGCATAAACGAAGTGAAACTTATCACGTACAAGGGTGGGGACTGGGGAGGTGGGAGGGGGCGGCAGATATACTGGGGGTGTTGGTGATGGAAGATGGGCACTGGTGAAGGGAAGGGTGTTTGAGTGTTATATAACTGACATAATCCTGAGAACTATGTAACCCTCCACTTGGTGATTCAATAAAAAAATTTAAAAAAAAATAAAAAAATAATAAAAATATTTTATTGGGGAAAAAAAAGTGAATATTCTACAAGTTGAGAAATTAAACACATAGCCTGATTCCCAAATTCTTGAGTTTCTATAATATAACAAAGTCACAAATGAACAAGATATGATTATCAATTTCACACATTAAGATATCATTAGCCACTTTGAGAGGTCAATCTTCTATTTCAACATAAACAGTAAGAAACAAAACTAACAAACCCTGAAAAGACAACTTTAACAATTTATCTGTTTCTTTGACTCTTTTAAAGAATCCTATAACAGTGTCATCATTTTTATTCTCTAATCTAAATATGATAAATTAAGATGGCATTAATCATCTATAACTTACACTACTATATATCCCATTTAAATATGTAATTGTATTCCTCTACACATGTGCATAGATTGATTTTTGTACCTATTGTGTTTAATATTGTAAATGGATGTATATTTATTGAGTATATATGCGAGTTTTGTATGAAATAATTTTAGATTTATCTTAATGCCTATTGTCATTTAATATATTTCTTGACAAGTTTTTCAGTTGAGATCTCTTCCTGACATTAAATTAATATTTTAATTCTTTATCTTACTACATCCACTTATTTTTAATTTATCAATTAATAATGGTCTTCAGATTGGTATATTTTCAATATGTTTTCACATTGCATGTAATTTATATAACAATAGATATTAGAAATAAGATTTAGTTGTGTTATTACATATTTTAAATGCAAAATTCATGCCAAACTTTGTTAGACATCTTGACTGGAGAAAATTAATGGATTTTGATTATTGTATAAATTTATGTTCTACACGGATATCTTTTGTACATGGTAGGGGATTTTGTAGTGTGAGGGATTAAATCCAGGGCTCTGCATAACAAGGCATGTTTATCACTTCCTGAGCCACACTATCAGCCTTCAAATATATGTTAATAAACATTTTAGAAACAGACATCATTGTGTCATATCTTTAATATTTATTTTTGCCCAAGCCAGGGTTGGCGAGTAATTTAGGATACTATTAAATAATAATTAAAATTGCATAAAATTATAGTTATTCATGGGGAAGGCAAATGTAGCTTTCAGGATACTTGAATATAGCAAAAGACCGGTTCATTATTTTTGCAATTACTAGAAAGTTCTTAAATATTAACTTTAAGCTGATAGTTGTTTAAGCTACTCTATATATTTCAGAAGTACAGTTTTGAAATACTACTTTAAAATATAAGAAGCCATGCCACACCCACCACCAAAATAGTAATAAGTATTGCAGTGTAGCATTTCTTTTGGAGCAAACTTCTCTCAACTTTCTCCCTATTCTTGGGGCAATCTTAGTTATACACTCTGATTCCATGGGCTTCTTTTCCTTTGCTTTTTATATTCCATTTATTTGCTTCTTTATATTCCACATCAGTGAGTCCATTTGACACTTGTCTTTCTCCTCTTTCTCCTTCTAAGTTATTTCATATAGATTGACAAAATAAAATATTTTTATAAAAAACAAAAACGAAAAAGAAGTTTATGAACATTTTAATATAAGTGGTTAAATTATTTTGGCAGATGCAAGAAGTTCAATCATCATGTGTTTACATCTTAAAAGTAAGTAATTGGAAATTTTGAGCATTAAAGTAAGTGCTGTTTTACAGGAGGTATTCAATCAGAAAATATTACAATCATATAGACACAGAAAATACTCTAGCAATTTATCAACAAGCATCCTAAGTTGACAACTAGATTAAATAAATGAACAAAATATAACAGGTTAGAGACAAGCCATCATGAAGGGAAACTTACTAACTGAAGCTGAAATTAATGCCATTAAATGTGATGTTGCAGAAGATTTGAGTTTTAACAAAATAAAAAATGAAAGCTCCCTGCTGTTCATGTATCAGAAAATGAAGATTAAATGGAAAGGAAAAAACAAATGAACAAAGAATTTGGAATATGTGAGAATAGAAAATCAGTAAAGATAAAAGAGTTAAAGATGCATATGCAATACATTACATCTATATAATGGAACTCTAATATATTATATTTAAATATTTTACATTTGATAAGTAAATAGGCACTTAAAGAAGCAATATGAAATGCTTGGCATTCTCGAAACATGGGATACTAGAGAGAACAGGACAAAATTTCTTTAATACTTTGCTTACAATTAATATAGATAAAACAAAAATTGGATTGGAGTGATAGCACAGTGGGTAGGGCATTTGCTTTGCATGTGACCGACCCGGTTTCAATTCCTTCGTCCCTCTCCAAGAGCCTGGCAAGCTGCCTAGAGTATTCAGCCTGCATGGCAGAGCTTGGCAAACTATCCATGGCATATTCGATATGCCAAAAACAGTAACAAGTCTCACAATAGAGATGTTACTGGTGCCCACTCAAGCAAATCGATGAACAACCAGATGACAGTGCTATAGTGCTACACCAAAAATTAAGTAATGTGTAATATATGGTTGCCCACATGAAAGAGCTTGGAAAGCTTTCCGTGGCGTATTTTATATGCCAAGTAAAGTAACAATAACAGTCTCATTCCCATAACCCTGAAAAGAGCCTTCAATTGTTCGAACAGATGAGTAAGGAGAGGCTGCTAATATCTCAGGGCTGGGACAAATGGAGACGTTACTGGTGCTGGCTCAAGTAAATTGATGAACAACTGGATGAGAGTGATTCAGTAATAAAGTGATAATATATGGTTAATTTCTAGCATTATTTCATTAAGCCTTTACTAAGTTCAAAATATTAGCCCCACGCTGTATTATTTACCCTTATATTTAATATTTTACATATGATATACCAATCTACTGCTTTAATTGGCTGAGTGGACACCTGGCATTTCCGCTATTTCTCTTGTATTGTAAAAGCAACAGGTGCAGAGAGGAAAGTCACTCTTTCATTTATTTACAGGGGGAAAAATAAACAAGTGATTAAACTGGAGGAAGTGCAGATTCTCCATTCAAACATCCAGATTGGAACTAGTGATTCTGCATCAATGTGGAAATGGCTCATTCAAGGAGAAGGTTGAGTCATCAATTCTTAAAGTTCAGAGTCCAACAATGGGAATAGGGAATAGGGAGTAGTTATGTGTAAGAAAGTAAGAGACAGGATTGGGCAAAGCATTGTATTGAATTGGAGTGGGGAAAATATCTTTATGTTTGTCCCCTTGCTTCAATCAAATAATGTCTTAAAGACATGTGTGAAGTTCCTATACCAGTTGCCTCAATAGAGGGTATGTCATCTTTTTGATGAGTCGTTGGATTATATTTGCTAATATTTTGTTGAGGATCTTTGTGTCGGTGTTCATCAGGGATATCGGCCTGCAATTCTCTTTCTTTGTGGTATCTTTGTTTTTGGCATCAGGGTGATATTTGCTTCATAGAAACTGTTTGGATGTGTTTTTGATACTTCAATTTCCCAATACCCATCTGATAACGGACTAATATCTAGGATATACAAGATACTTGCAGAATTGTATAAGAAAAAAACCTCCAACCCCATCAAAAAATGGGGAGAAGAAGTGAACAGAAGTTTCCTCAAAAAACAAATACAAATGGCCAAAAGGCACATGAAAAAATCTCCACATCCCTAGTCATCAGGGAGATGCAAATCAAAGCAACAATGAGATATCATCTCACACCACAGAGACTGGCACACATTCAAAAGAACAAAAGCAACCAGTGCTGGCGTGGATGTGGGAAAAAAGGGACGCTCCATCACTGTTGGTGGGGATGCCAACTGGTCCAGCCTTTCTGGAAAACAATATGGATACTCCTTCAAAAACTAGAAATTGAGCTTCCATAGGACCCTGCAATACCACTTCTCGGAATATATCCCAAGGATGCAAAAGAGCACAGTAGAAATGACATCTGTACCTATATATTTATTGCAGCCCTGTTCACAATAGCCAAAATATGGAAACAACCCGAGTGCCCTAAAACAGATGACTGGTTAAAGAAACTTTGGTACATCTACACAATGGAATACTATGCAGCTGTTATGAAAGATGAAGTCATGAATTTTGCTTATAAATGGATAAACATGGAGAGTATCATGCTAAATGAAAAGAGTCAGGAAGAAAGGGACAGACATAGAGGGACTGTATGAGGCTGACATCCAAGGACCATAGATACAAGGGCCGGGGGATTGCCCCATAGCTGGAAGACTGCTTCATGAGCGGAGGGGATAAGGCAGATGGAATAGAGAAGGGATCACTAAGAAAATGATAGCTGGAGGAACCAGTTGGGATGGGAGATGCATGCCAAAAGTAGATAATGGACCAAACATGATGACCTCTCAGTGTCTGTGTTGCAAGCTCTAATGCCCAAAAGTAGAGAGAGAGTATGGGGAATATTGTCTGCCATGGAGCATGGGGAAGGTGGGAAAGGGGGTGTATACCCGGGATATTGGTGGTGGGGAAATGTGCACTGGTGGAGGGATGGGTGTTTGATCATTGTGAGATTGTAACCCAAACATAAAAGCTTGTAACTATCTCATGGTGATTCAATAAAATTTAAAAAATTTAAAAAAAATAGGGCATTTCAAATGGCGTGAACAAATTAGGAACCTGAATAACATACAAGAATATCACTGGCCAGACAGGCCTAAGTCTTTAATTACAACTCTCTATAGAGACTGCAATTCATTGCTGTGCACTGTGATTTGATGAAGATTGACATTTCCATTTGAGACCTAACAGGAAAAGTCCATGCTTAGACTTGAACAATCACACATAGCCTTTTGTCTAGGAGTCAGATATCTCAGGAGTACTCGAGAAGTTAAAAGAGTAAAGTGATATTACTTTAATACATTTATAACTATTCAAAAATATACCTACTGATCACTCATTATGTCTCATGTACTATAAAAGCTCAGAAACTAAGACATCTTTCAGAAATTTAATCAACAAATTGTTAAAATTTAAAGGGTAGAGTATCATTTAACTGTAAGACTCAATGAATGATCAGGACTTGAGAAGACGTAGAATCCTTAAATACATATTTCTAAGTTAAAGAAGGCAGTAAGTAATAGCCAAATGCTATCTGATTTCATATGATGTGAAATTATAGAAAAACAAAATTATGAAGAGGAGAAAAAGATCTGTGATGGTCAGAGTTGGAGAAAAACAGTGTAAAGATCTTGAAATTAATTTAGGTTTGGAACTACACCAAGTGGTGGTCAGGGCTTAGTCCAGGATCTGTTCTCAGGGATTACTTCTTATGCTTCCTGGGGACCATTTTTGCTTCTGGGGGCAAAACACAATAATTATGTTCAAAGTATGTTCTTTAACCCTGCACAATCTCTTTGACACCCCAAAACGTCTTTAGATCAATAAAAGTATTCTATATAATATTATACTAATGGTTATATGCCATCATATATTTGTGCTACCATGAACTATAACATTGAGAGTGAATCTTGTTTATTTTTTATCATTATATATTTTTATATTTTAATTTAATTTCTACTATAGCATAGATAGCATGGTTAGAGTATTTTAACTCTATGGTTTTGAGTTTAAAATGTTACTAAACCTTAATTATTACAAAATACCTAAAACTCTCTATCACTATTCTATTACTCCTAGACTGCCTTGTTCTTTCCACCACCACTCATTTTCCCCAAAGATTAATATATGCAGGATCAAGATTTTGTCACCATTCAATCTTCTTGTATTTGAGCTTGATATGTCACAAATGAGTAAGGCCATTTAGTATTTCTCATGATCTCTTTGAATTAATATGATAATCTCCAGTTCCTTCTCAGATGAAGAAAATGACGACTTTATTCTTTCTTTTGATGCATAGTATTTTATTGTATATATGCATATATACATGTATACTAATATATAGTTATCCATTTGTCTGATATTGAACATTTGAATTGTTTACATACACTGACTATTATACTTAGCACTGTGATGAATTTAAGCATACAGGTTTTCAAATGATTGCCTGTTTTTTTTTTTTTTTGGTTGGGGTTATATCCCATCAGGTGCAATCATTGGACTGATTAGATAAAAACTTGATGCTTCCTATTTTATTTTATAATTTTTTTCTTTTCGGGTCACACCCAGTGATGCACAGGGGTTACTCCTGGTTCTACACTCAGGAATTACTCTTGGCGGTGCTGGGGGACCATATGAGATGCTTGGAATCAAACCCGGGGCGGCTGCATGCAAGGCAAACACCCTACCCACTGTGCTATCACTCCAGCCCTGATGCTTCCTATTTTAAAAGATCTCTATTCTGTATTTTATAGAGCCAAAACAGATGACATCCCTACCAACTGTGAATTGATAAACTTTCACTAAACTATAATACTTTTACTATGAACCACCATTTTGGTTTATTATTTTAAAACCTGCATTATGTAACTGATGCTGATTATAGAAGACATTATATATGTGCAGATAGAAGACATACTAGAAGTGTCTCTTCTTTCCTTTCATTTCATTTGTGTATCAAATAGTGTGGCAAATATAAACTTTAACTAAGAATGAGTAGAAAATATCATGATACACAAGAAGAAAATAAAGAATAACTATTTTAAAAATAAAACAAACTTATATTGATAGTATATAATCAGATGTATTAAAATTTATTTCATTTTAATCAAAGCAGTATTTTTGCAGAATCATTGACTTTTGGAATAGATCTTAGTAGTGGGAAAATTCAGTTTTATAAACTTAACTTTTGATAGAGACTTATTTATTTTTGTGCAGTTTGCAAGTATTTAAAGAACATATGGACAATGATTGTATCATGACAACTCTTCACAGTCACTTGCCCAAATTCTCTAACTTAAGGCTGAATTTAACATAAGGCTTGATAATTTATTAAAACAATTTGACAAATAGCAGAGCATTATCCCACTTGATTAATATAGATTTTACTCACAGAAATCCTTAGTGTTCCAGGTCAAGTAACTTAAATGTCTGTATTTAAAAACAAACCTTCTGACACTTATATTTAGACCTTTCAAAAATGTTTCTCAATTCTAACACAAGAAGTAATTTATACATTCTGAATTATACATTGACTATAAATTATACATTAAATCTAAACATTTAAATATTTAGGTGATCTTAAATAGCGTCTAATTTCTATAATTTCTAATATAGCAATACTTTTTATGGTCTGTTAGGTTTACTTTCCCAAATCACTACAGCTGGTCTTCAGAAATTAACATAATGTTGACATTTTATTAAGAATAAAATACTTAATCACCTAACATTACTTCCAGAATTCAAAATACAATGAAAAATTTAAGTTAACAAGTTTACATACAAGTACAAATTACCTCTGTTTATCGCTTTAAAATGGTCATAAAATATATGTGGCAATGTCAACAAGATAGTGGAATTGGAGGATGTTCCCAATCTGGTTCTTGTTAGCAGATCTTCAGGCTTCAGTTCTCATTGTGAATGTGGAAGCAGCCTTGGGACTAAATCAAGTTCAAAGTCAGTTCAGGTTTCCCAAGGTCTCCACTAATAAATAAATCACAGACTTTCTATGAGAGTCTCTTGCCTGCACGCCTGGCTGTCTTCCCTAGGGCCCCTTGGAGGGGATGGGCTCCAGCTTCCCTCCCCACCCAGAGCAGAGCTCCCGATGGCCAAAGACCACCAGAACCTAGCTACAGCCATGCTGGAGGCCCCTCTCCACCAGTTCGGACAGGCCTCTTGCATGAAGGTACGGGCAGAGAAACCTAGGTGTGTGTAATCCCATCAATGGACAACATCCAGAGAGAGACTTAAAAGAGAGTTCTAAAAAATGATATCTTGTAGCATTTTTCTCCCTTTGGGAGATACTGGCAATCTTTTGAGTTTCCTGCCCACATGGGACAGCCTTGCAAGCCTCCCATGGTGTATTCATATGCTAAATCCAGTAACAATCTGGATATCATTCCCCTGACCCTGAAAGAGCCCTCAGTGCGACATAGTTGGGAGGGCCGAGTCGAGATAGACTTCTAAGATCTCAGGGAAAGGACAAAATGAGGTTACTGAGGCCGCCCGAGAAATCGGTGATTAACAGGATTTTGTGATTTGTGAGACTTTCTAGGGTCCTTGCTACACATATATGTATACCTAGGTATAAACACATTGTCTTCAGGCCTGTCTATAGAGCCTACACCAGACTCTATCTGGGTAATAATTAGTTAAGTAACTTCTTACAGGAATCAACATCTATACAATAGCAAAATAGAGTCAAAATATCTTCAAGTGCTGATCGATTATAAGACCACAAATTGCCACATATAGCGAACACTATTTTCCAGTTTTATTGTCATGTGTACCAGTGATTATTCAACATTTTTTGATATCTGCCTTTTTTTCATTAAGCCCTCCCATTGGTTATTGGTCTTTTCACCCATTCTTTTATGCATTCGGTGCACAGAAAATAAGACTCTAAAAGCCCTAACATACCAATTTCATAAAAAATAATGCCATATATGTAATAACCTGATGGGTAAAATAATTCTAAGCATATACTAAAACTTTTCAAAAACACTTGTGCATTTACTATCTAAATTTTCTGATTTTATATACATGACCACAGCCAAATATATGTTTGTTGTTTCTAATTCCTTTCCTCTTTTTTTCAGTCTTATACCACTTACATGGAGTGTCAAAAACACTCTTCAACGATAGAACTTTGTCTAGAAGTTGATAGAATATCCGTGTGTGTTAGGTTTACAAGTTGTTAAAAAGAAAATTATTTTCATTTCATAAAATCATTTGAGATATAGGTCAAAAGTTGAATGAATATTCTTTTATAATGTCAAAATCTAACAAAGAAGGAAAAGAAAACTGCCTGTGTGTCCAATTATTTTATATAAATACATCGGTTTGTTTGAGCGGGAACGAGTAACGTCTCTCATTGAGAGACTTATTGTTACTGTTTTTGGCATATACAATACGCACAGGTAGCTTGCCAGGCTCTGCCGTACTGGCTCGATACTCTCGGTAGCTTGCTGGGCTCTCCGAGAGGGGCAGAGGAATCGAACATGGGTCAGCCATGTGAAAGGTGAACGCCCAACTGCTGTGCTATCACTCCAGCCCTCTATTTTAATATATTATAAAACATTGGAAAGTTAAATTTTAAATGTAAGCATGGAACATTATATATATACTCCTTTGTTAATAATCTGTCTTTTTTAGTAACTTAACTATATTACCACCTGAGGGAATGAAATTTCATAATGTTAATATGTCTTTCATCAGAATGCTATAGTAGAGTAATATAAGGACTATATTAATAAAAACCTAAAAATCAGGATTTTAAATAAAATTTTAGGTGCTTTCCTTATTTACAAAGCAACTTTACAAATACACTAAGAATAATTAAACTAAGAGATCCCATCATTAACTTCAAGCAAAATTTTAGTCAATTATTTAAAACATCATCTCAAAAGACCAGATTAAGTCATATTATGTAAATAATTATTCAACATTTTACTGACAGCTGTAGTCACTTTAATAAGAAGATATATGAACTACTTTTCAATATATTTCTAGATTGCTAGGCAGAAATACTATACTTCTTCAAATAATATTCATGTTTTTTTCCCTTTTTTTCTTTTACATTTATATTTTAATTAATGTTTTATGAAAGGCAATAAGATGCAGGACAATGTTAAAGATGAATCATTTTAAAAGATTGGCTGTACAGAAACTTCTACTTCCCTTCATTCTTTTTTCTTTACCAAGCACAGACACTAATTTTATTGAATCCACTTGCCACTGATGCTTAAATATATATCTAACTGCTATTTGTAGCTGTTTTTGTCCATATGATAAACTTCTGACTGATGAGCTAAAAGCAAAGATTGCTGCTTGATTTCCGGAAGATTTTAAATAGAAAATTCTTGCTCTATCTATGTTTCCTTCATGTTTACTGACTGGAATACAAGCACAATAGCTAGAGCTGCAAAAACCTTTAAGTTTTTAAAACCATCCTTGAAAATAAAAGTCACGGACAGAAGAGAATCAACCCATAATAACCCAGAGAGTATTTCTTCCAAACTCTTGAAAATATTAGTCATGGACAGTCTACATGTCAAGTTTTTAAATGTTTGAAAAGTGAATGCGTTTTTTAAAAATCACTATTTTCTCATTCGTTTTCTACTTGAAGCTAGTCAAAATGAGTTTTAAAAAGTTCTGTTTAATCAGAAAGATTCAATATTTATCTACAAAAAATTAATTTGTATTTTTCAATGGGCTGGAGTGATATCATAGTGGATAGGGCATTTGCCTTACATGCTCCGACCCAGATTTGATTCCTCCTTCCCTCTCAGAGAGTCCAGCAAGCTACCGAGAGTATCCCGCCTGCACAGCAGAGCCTGGCAAGCTCTCCATGGCGTTTTCATTACGCCAACAACAGTAACAAGTCTCACAATAGAGACATTACTGGTTCCCACTCGAGCAAATCGATGAGCAATGGGATGACAATGACAGTGACAGTGACATAGTTCAATAATTAAATACAAACAGATTTTATGTAAGTCCACTTCTTTTTTGGGTATTTACTTATATACTGGCTGTGATTTTGGTGGCCATATTGTTTGCTTTATTAATCCAATGCTGTACATATTATGTTAATCATATTATTTATAGTTTACAATTTGAATATATCAGTGACTGTGATTCAAAATCTGGCATGCTAATGACTGGACATAATTTTCTAGATTTTATGTTGATAAACATACAAAGCTATTTGTTTATCACTATACTTGTGATGAATGAAATGTTTAGATCGTTCTATAACCTTTTAATACTTTATTATTATCATATTCTCCAGTGTGACTTGGATTATTCTAAAGATTATGGCATAAAAATAAAACTGAAAATACAAAACCCTTTGTACTTGCCTTTACTGAACAGTACAAAGTTGTTAACTTACAAGCGTAAAATTTGAATAATTTTATCATTATCAAAAAGTTCAGGTGGATATAACATATTCATTAGTAAGTAATGCAAGTATACCATGTTAAAAAATAAAGAAATTAAAAATTGTTCCATTCTTTTTGCACTTTTTAAAAAATCCACTTGTATGTAGTTTTTTGAAAGTTAAAAAGATCCAAGAGGATCAGAGAGGTAGTACAGAAGCTAGGGCACTTGCCATGACTGTGGCAGTCTGGGGTTCAATCCCGGGCAACCCATATTAAACCCAGAGCTGCCAGGAGTGATCTCTGAGTAAGACTGGGAATCAGCCCTCATCACTGTCAGATATTGTACAAAAACAAAGCAAAAAGTGGTGCTAAGAGATTGCACAGTAGATTACATTCTTGATTGACATATAAGCAACCAGTACTCCGATTCTTACTCCCAGGAGGATTTTCGAGCATAGAGGAAGTAGGAAGCCCAAACACTGCAAAGTGTGGTCCCAAACCAAACAAATAAATTAATAAGTAAATAATGCATATGTTAGTTATCTTATTATTACTTTAGAATACTGTCAACTTTATGGAGGATAGATTGACATATCTAGATATACACAAGATTTACCACACCACCTCTAATGTCTAATGTGGTCTCTGTCTTCATATCATCTGAAATGCAAATTTCTCCTACACGGAAAATCTCCATCATCTAAAGACAGCTGAAAAATAAGTGTATCTCTAACAATGAAGTTTTATTTATTGATCAAATTGGTGGCTGTTTATTCATTGTGTCAAAATGCATTTGTTAATCTTATATCCTAACATAATATTTTATTGTTTTTTTTGTTTGTTTGTTTTGGGGGGCCACACTTGGTGTTCAGGGCTTACTCCTGACTTGGTGTCGTGGGTCACTTTTGGTGGGCCTAAATATGTCAAAACCTTGAGTTATGGCAAAGTAATATATCAGATAAATCATATCTCAGGAATTATTAACTGAGGGTCTCACTAGTATCACATCTGCCATGATCTCTATGGCCTTAACAACTGCTAAAAAAACCAAATGATGGTTTGTTTTGCTGCCTCTGCTCATTCTCTAGATTCAGAATATTGGTAGGCACCTCAACTAATCTCATAATTACCTATTTGATAGTTCTTATTAGAGAGGAAATTTGGCACTACTCACTACAACACAAGTGAGGCAGGAAATAGATCTTTTATTCATTGAGAAAATCTATTACGGAGAAACTCAACTAGGCTTAGGGGTCTTAGGCTTAGGCTTCTACGTCATGAAATAGATCTAAGAAGTTTTATATCCTTATAGTGAATATATCAAATTTAGTACACATTGATGTTTGAAAAGCTGGATTTAATGATAGAATTGAAGAAACTAATGGGTTTAACTAACCTGTGTGACTATAATCCATTTTTATGAGAACTGCAGATATTAGATGTTATCAAAAAGGAACACTACACTATACAAAGAGAAGTCAAAATGAGTAAAACGAGTAATGACTCTGAGACAGAGTAAAGAATGTAATGAAAAAGATGTCTGTAATGACGTTAAAAAAGAAGTTAAAAACTAATTAAATGGCCATAAAGACTAAATTATGAATTTTTATAATTAATACTTTGGCATAAAGAAGAGCGTCTGCAATGTTTAAATAGAAAGAATATACATGTTTACTGTAATTTATGTTGACTCAGTTTATTACTAGTATTCTTTATCATTTTGAGAAATCATTATTTTTATCACTAGTTTACTCAGAGTTTATGATTAATTCATGTTGAATGTAATCAAAGACCTTTTCAAAATCCACTGAGACTACTGGGATATTTTTCTATTTAACTGCTGGCACTGTACCCCATATCAACACATTTGCTAATGCTCTAATCCTTAGAGAAGTAAGAAATATCTGCTTCATAATAACTCTTAATATTCTGTTAAATCTATTTGTTGAGAAATAATTTATTTTAGTTTTTTTAACCTGAAGTATTTTTGACTAAAACTGTTCTATCATTTAAAATACATTTATCAGTTTCTGTTAACATGGTCATCTGAGGTTTATAATATAAATTATTTCTATTTTATTTCCCACTGCATTCTATGAACATTAACAACTGCGATTTCTTAAAATGTAGAAAAATTGCAGCTTAATATATGATAAAATACTGGGTCTGTTTCTTTTCTGTTAGCATACCTGGCCGTTTTTTTCATCTAAAATATAGTGTTAAAATAAAGAATTTTTGATGAGGAAAGCAGAGTATGATAAGTATGTGAAAATATTTGCCTTTATAAAATTTTAAATGTCATAAAATTTATTTTATATAGTTTAAAAATTGATCTTTTTGTTACAAGTATGTATATATTTATATGACTTAGGACTAAAATGCTATTATACCAACAGGGTGCAAGTACCCATTTACCAATGTCGGTTGGATTCTTTCAATATAGTTTCTTCCCAGTTTGGTAACCTCATTTCCTTAAGTGTTTGTTTTTATTAGAAATTTTTTCTTTGTTTTGTTTCTTTAGATATCACATATGTACAACATTATCCAGTATTTGTCCTGCTACTTGATTTTTTTTAAGCACAGAATTAAGCTCTCTATTTCATCCCTTTTCTAACAAAAGGCAATATTTTTTTTCAGGTAACTATAGTTTTTGTAGCCATATCTGTATTACCTGCTTATATATTTAGAGGATGTGACATATGAATATAAATATTGGTAGCTCATCTTTATCCATTTTTTTGTAATTAGACAATTGGGTTATTTCCAGATCCTGGCTATTCTAAGTAGCACTGTGATGAACTTATCACTGTAAATGACCTATGTCAAAATGTCCATAACCAAGTTCTGATGGGTATGTGAGAGATACAAAGCCTCATAAACTGGTGGTATGATGTGAATGTAAATTTTTCTAGCATTTATGTAGTTTGACGAGGTTACAAATTTTTTTTAAATAGTTTTATCAGATAAATCAAAAATATTGTGGAAATAATCAAACTGCCCAACAATAAACATCAGATGAATAGAATACAATATATACATTAGAAGAGGTGAAATGTTGCTTATAACTACAAAACAAATAAACTGTGAGCTTATAATGTTATGTTGAAGAAATCAGATGAAGAATTTTATATGTCACATAAGGACATAAGATGGGGCCACATACTCGAATGGGAGAAGTGTGGAAAAGTTGGCTACAAATGAAAGGTTTCTGAATGTGCAAAAAAAACTGAAAACTGAAATTAATTTAAAGTCAAATATATAATGAATTTGAAGTGTTTTTAACTTTTGGCCATGATTACTGGGTGAATAGACTTATACAAATGTATATAAGTTATACATTTTAATTTATAGATAAAATTGGAAAGAAAAGCAAAGGAACACACTGAAGGAAATGAACCCTGGAACTCAGACTACAGAAATGAGATTATCAGAAGGGGAGCTTGAATAACAAAATTTAAAAAGGGTCCAATATTTCTAGAACAGCCATTATTTTCCCACTTCTTTGGAGTCCCATTTGACATTCAATATGTCTGTTTCCTGTTAACACACTTCACCAGGTCAATATCAGTAAATTAATTTTTGACACAGTTTGTAGTCTAGAGAAATGTGTCTTAAACTTTTCCACTTGTAACATCTATTCACCCAGTAATCATAACATGGGAAAACATTAGAAGCACCTCAAATTCATTATATATTTGACTTTAAATTAATTTCAGTTTTATTGCACATTCAGAAACCTTTCATTAGTTACCAACTTTTTCACAGCTCTCCCATTCAAGTATGTGTCCCCATCTTCTGTCCTGACCCACAGTTTAAGCTACTAGGCTGTCAGCAGCAGGAAACAAAAAAAGAAAAAGTTAGACTTTAAAGCACTTTATTAGTGTTCTTCATGGCAAGGCTCTGTTATATGTGGAAAAGCCTAAATATGTATGGGCTTTACATGGATCAAGAAATGCCTCTTTTCTTTTCAGTTATCCCATTCACAAGACCTCTATTTGGGCCAGCAGCCCTTTTACTTATTCTCCAGGTGTGAGCAGAGCTGCTAGAATTTTCTCTTTATCCACCATCTGTCCAAATATTTAAGAAATTCTTCTGCACCCTCTCTAGTACAATCTGTGTTTTTCTAAGATGTACAGGGGTGTCCCATTCTTATATAGAGCTGTAGGACTTTTTCAACATAGCATCTTTCTGGTTTATGATTATTCTTGATAGCTAAAAAATATATCCTCTCCTATCAATATCTTGGTGATGTTATTCTTTGGAGACATGTTCTTATTATTGATATTTACAATACATTTAACTTTCACTTTTTTCCCACTGTGAGATGAAAAGTGATAGTAACTCAAATTTGCAGATTTATCTCCCTATAATTGTATGTTTCGAAGAAATTTTTGTTTTAATTCATGTATTTCTTAAAACAAAATGACAATCTATCTCTAGGACTTCATTTTCTCTTTTTACTTTTATGATATTTACCATTTTTTATTTGCTCATATGATATTTACTATTTTCTATGTAGGAGTATAAGTTACCAAATGGGAATTAAGAAGGGAAAATTATCTGTTAGTACTGCTAATATGTATGTGAAAGTTAATGTCAATCTTTGACTTCAGGATGTTTATACTACACATTAGACTGTATATTCAAGTAATATAAAAGCTGAGAAAATGTATCCAAATGTTCGGTGAGATAGTAATAAGAAGAAAAAGTAATTCAAGCACTCACTTTGTATATTTTAATTCAGTTTTCCTTAATAATTCATATACTCTAGTTAATCATTAAATTATAAAAAATTCCTATCATTTAATATATATTAAAACAGCCAGAATAATAGTTGCAAAATTTAATATTATATCATAATTTTAATTAAAATTTATTTCACACAAAGTTCTATAAAAATGCTGTAAATAAATGTCTATGGTTTTTTTAAATTCAGTTTTTCTGTCTTTAGCATGTTATTTAATGATATGTAGTGAATAAAGAATAAGAATTGTATTATTGAGTAAAGAATGAGAATTCGATGATGCATTACTGAATAAAGACTAAGAATTGTATTCCCTAGTGCTTATTAATGAGAGATCTCTGATTAACTGTTTTACAGATGTTAATTTAATATGCCAACATACAGATGATAGTAGAGCTTGACAACACTGACAACTTAAATTGCTAGAACTTATTCAATCTTAAAGAAAATGTCAGGTGAATAAAGATGTTATTTTATTATACAATATAGAAATAATCAAGTCATTTGAAGTGTTTCTTAGCTCTAATGTAAAATGACTAGATTTTATAAGGTCAGTTCCTATATGGATTTATGTGGGTTACTAAGAAATCAATGACATAAGAATTATTGAGCAAGTTAATGAGTAATCAATGTTGCTAGCTGTGATATAGGACCTATGCCAGTTCAGTGTGAGATGGGGAATATTTCACTCAACATTGTCTAAAATTGCGATTTAATTTGACCAAAATTTTAAATTACCCTGATATATCTTTTGTCATTTATTTAATTTCCTCAAGGCATTTGACATAATTATTATCTTGAAAAATTTCAATATGTTCATGTAAGTCAGACTCTACACTAGTTGATTTATATGTTTTCAAATATATTACATAGGCCCCATAATGATTCCCATTTAAAAAATTGAAAGATTGTTATTTCAAATTTCTCTGCTTTCATCTATCCTATTTTAAAGTAACTGTTATTTTGTCAGAGAAGTATATTGATTTTACTTTAGCATCTGATTATTACCATTAAAACCAGCTACAAAAATGTTATGTCACCACATACATACATTGTGCATATTCTTTCCTTCAATAAATCTTTATCTAAACTTTCAGATGGCTAAATGTCAGTTAATAGAAATCAACATTAAAATTAGTAATGTGCATTAGAGCAGAAACTATACGAATTAAGACAGTGGGCATTCTCACGACAAAGATTTCTAAATAAAACTTTCATAAATGAAGATAGCTCTTTTACAGAAGAGATTATGTCCCGTTTTATTTTGCCCTATTTTAAAAATTTTTTTTTTCATTAAGGTAACACTGATTCATAAGTATGTCTTACCTATTTTAGGAGTGCAATGTTACCACCAGGTCCATTGCCAAAGTGAAATTATTTATCTGCCATAGTCCTTTATACCCTTTTAGCTACTCTCTCTCCCCTGCCTCACTCACATATTACCTATACAATTTCTCCTCCCAGTCTGAGGATTTGTTTCCATTAGCATTTGTTTCTTTGCTTTGTTTCTCTTTTATACACATGTGTGAGATCATTTAGCTTTGTCTTTCTCTTTCTAACTAATTTCACGTAATATGACAACCCCTTATCTCCATCTATATTACAGCAAAATGCACACTTGTGCTACACACACACACACACACACACACACACACACACACACACATACACATGCCATAATTTCTTCATCCATTCATTTTCCTTTGGGAATTTTCTCTGGGAATTTTGATGGCTTCCTGAAACTGGCAATTGTAAACAACTCTGCAATGATATTTCAAGTTATCATTCTTATGTCCTTGAAAATAAAAATCTAGGACTGCAGTTGCTAAATCTTATAGGAGAGGATTTCTATTTTTTCCTTCTTTCATGTCAAATGGGTAATGTTCTAAATGCATAAGAAGTTTTAAGGGAGGCACATGACACACAAATATGTGAACAAACAATTATCATCTATATATCAGAGACGCATCTGGATACTTTTTTTCTTTTTTAGAATGTTTTTGTGATTCTTTCACTTTTCTTTTATTTTCCTTTATTATATTTTTGAGAAAATCTCCATAGTATTTTTCATAGAGGCTTAATCAGTTTACCTTTCCACTAGAAGTGAATGAGGATTTTATTTAATCCATTTCCTTACAAACAATTGTTATTTCTGAACTTCTATATGGGTCATTTTTACAGGTGATAAGTGATATTTTTTGTTGTTTTAATTTGCATTGGCTCGATTAATATTTATCACACAATTAATAATGAGTAACTTTTTTTCTGCCTGTAGGCCAAATGTATTCTTTTTAAGTTATTTTAATCTAGTACATATAATAATTCTCAGCACATAGTATCACTGTATCACTGTCATCCTGTTGTTCATTGATTTACTCAAGTAGGCACGAGTAACGTCTCTAATTCCTCTCAGCCCTAAGATTTTAGCAGCCTCTCCTTATTCGTCCTTCCCAACGACTGGAAGCTCATTCAGGGTCAGGGGAATGAGACCTATCCTTACTGTTTTTGGCATATTGAACACACCATGGGTAGCTTGCCAGGCTCTGCCATGTGGGCGGGATACTGTTGGTAGCTTGCCAGGCTCTCTGAGAGGTATGCATATATCTTTTACTGTATTTCAAGATATGAATACACCATGGGGAGTTTGCAAGGCTCTCCCATGCGGGCAATAGACTCTTGGTAGCTTTTCTGGTTCTTCAAGAGGGAGAACAAGGCTATTAAATGTCTTGAGGCTGCAAAGCTTGGTCTTACAGTCTCTGGATGTTGGCCGTTGGTGGGATTACATGTCGTTAGGGGCAGTTTGTGGGTAGGACTGCCAAGCTACTGGAAAATGGGGAAGTCTGGCTGGAGGAGGCCCAGTCCCAGTCAGAGCAGGCTTGGAGATCTCAGCCCCAGGTCCTGCACACCTGGGTTCCTCTACCGGTCCCTTGGTGCTTGAGGCTCTTCCAAATGTGTGGAGAGTGGCCTTGAGCAGCCTGTGGCATATAGTAGAGAAAAAAATATATATTTTTTTGGCTTTTTGGGTCACACCTGTCAATGCACAGGGGTTACTCCTGGCTCTGCGCTCAGGAATCACCCCTGGCGGTGCTCAGGGGACCATATGGAATGCTGGGAATCGAACCCAGGTCAGCCGCATGCAAGGCAAACGCCCTACCCGCTGTGCTATCGCTCCAGCCCCCCAAAAAATATTTTAATGACCTAGTTTGTAAAATATTAAAGAAAAGTAGCGTTAAAATAAAAAGATATAATTTACATAGACAATATTTCATACTCACATATAAAGAACTCCTGAACAAAATGAAATAATAAAGAAACCGCAGATAGACAGTTTTGTTGAACTTAGATATTTATTGAAAATATAAGAATTTGAGAGGTAGCTCAAGGGTGGTCAGGGTTGTATGCCAAACATATACAGAGATCCAAATACAACCCCACTTTTCAGTTGTCCCACCCTGAGTGCTGAAGGAGTTGTCCTAGGGGTCTTCAGCACTGTTAGACTGAACATTTATGGACCAATCTAGCTGAATATGCACAATTAGAGAGAACGTTGGACCCTCTGATTAATGCATTTTTTGCCTCCTCTTTAAAAAAGGAACAGAAAATAAAGGTTTAAAAGTGAATGAAACATAAATGTAAATTAGCATGCTTTGTAACAGTCTAGCTTTTTAATGTCATAATATTTTAAATAAGTTAAAGTAAGTAAGTTCACTGTGTCACTGTCATGCCATTGCGCATCAATTTGCTCGAGTGGGCACCAATAACATCTCCATTTTTTTTTTAGATTTTTTATTACTGGTTTTAGCATATCAAATACTCCATGGGTAGCTTGCCGGGCTCTCTGAGAGGGGTGGAGGAGTCAAACCCGGCTCAGCTGCATGGAAGGCAAACACCCTATCGCTGTGCTATTGCTCCAGCCCAAAGTGAATAAGTTAAAGTAAATAAAGTGAATAAGTTAAAGATGATCAAGAACTATTGCCAAGAATAGTTTGTCTCTGAAATTCCCCAATTTGTCCCTGTATCATGTTGAGCCCCTGTCCTTTTTCAAAACTTTTCCTGGGCACTGTATCTCACATATGACAGGCAGAGAACTATCATATCCCTTTCTCTTCTCCTTGCTTTTATTTATATTTCTTTCCCTAGAAGTGCCTCATTCTTGATATAATGATCTCCTGTGGATTGGGAGATGGCTTAGAGGACTGAAATTGCATGCTTTGCCTGTGGAAGCCCCATGTTCCATTCTGAACACTATGTACCCATGGGCTCTATGTTATGAGCACCCCAGGGTGTGGCCCCCAAAGCATATAAGAAGGCCAGAGACACAGTACCGTGAGTAAAATACAGGTGATTGCCTTGCATGTGGCCAACCCACTTTTTTTCTTTTAATTTTATTGAGTCACTGAGTGCAGGGCCAGGAGTAACTTGAGCACTGCTGGGTGTGACCCCTCCAATGAAAAACAAACAATTTTCCCTATTAAAAAATTGTGGCTGGATAATACAGTAATACGAGTCAACAATTAATGGTGAGAATATAAAAGTGAGAAGCAGGTCTTCCCATTTCTGTGTTTCTGCCAGCCCATTTCCATTCCACATAAACTCTCCCTTCTCTGTGAACCTACAGAGTTTTAAAATTCTAACAGAAACACTTTTGACTTCCATTGGACATTGACTATAAATTTTAAAAATACTTCAATGTACTTTTGCTTATTTGCAGGAGGCATATTTTCCTGGTGGTCTAGCCCTGCCTGGAGTCTGAAAGTGAAAAGAGGTTTACATTTACTAAAGACTACCTCTTATAATCTAGCCCACTGTTGTGCCTAATGCAGCACACATGTTTGGTTTTAACATACTTGCTTGTATTCTCTGATATACGTTCTCCATCCATCTTGGAGAGCCTGGCAAGCTACCGAGAGTATCCCGCCTACACGGAAGAGCCTGACAAGCTCCCTGTGGCATATTCGATAAGCCAAAAACAGTAACAATAACAGGTCTCATTCCCCTGACTCTGAAAGAGCCTCCAATTGTTGGGAAAGACAAGTAAGGAAAGGCTGCTAACATCTCATGACTGGGGCAAATAGAGACATTACTGGTACCTATTCAAGCAAATCCATGAATAGCAGGATAACAGAATATTAAAAAAAATAAATATGTATACAGTGTGAAAATTGAGCCTCCAAATCATCAAGTAACGGGGTTTATTTACAAATTGTTTCAAATTGTAGAGTGGCAAATAACAGTCAGAAAAAGGAAAAGATAATAAATACAGTGCATAGAGATTGAAAGCTAAATAAGTTTTATCTTAGAAATGACACTAAATAACTGATGATTTTTGTGGAAATTAGATGAGAGATAAACACAAGAGAATTTTTTGCTTAGATTCTTGAGTAAATTGTATTTTCATAACCAGGTATAGGAATACCATACTTGCTATCAGTCTTTTTTGTACTATCATATATCATGCTATATTCAATATGGAAGTATTGTAAACCTAAGTAATAGGAATTTCATTAAACACTGAGGTTACTGTTACTGTAATTTTCACTTTATTTAAGAAATTGCACTTTTAGTCTGAATAAAATAGCTCAGTTTCTTATGGAGATGTGGTTTAACTAAGGAAATCTGGCTGAGAGAGCATATTCTTATGTTTTCACACAGCCAGTAATTTTGAGAATGAGAGAGAAAATATTGTTTCTGACCTTCTTGTAAAAGACACTAAAATCATAACATTTGGAGACACACATTATAGAAAAAACTTTTTTTGAGACATAGGTGGAATGCAACTGTCTGTAATTATTCTCAAATTATTTAAAGATGTGAAATTTCTGTCTCTTATTTCAAATTCTATGTTTGCTTCCCCACTGAAAATGGAGATGAAAATACTATTACTGTGCAAATTCCAATTATGGTGATCTATTTCTCTATAAATAATTCATTGATTAATTAACAGATACATATAAATATTTATTGAACACTTAACATGATTCAGGACACTGAGAGTCTGAGTATAGAGTAATGGACAAATTACATAGAATAATTATTAAAAAAATAATGCTGCCTAATGAAAGCTATCTTTCAGAAAGTACAAAACAATGAACACTATTAATAATATAATGGTTATAGTATTTTAGAAGGTGATATACTGTTGTGTAAAAACTAAAATCATTGAGGAAGGTTTGGAACTACATATTGGTTTAAAGGTATTGATTTCTTAAAAATTTTATTATCATCATTCTTTACGTGAAAGGTATTCTCTAAGAACCATTTAAACGAGATATCAGCAAACTACAGCATGAATGCCAAATATGCCCACAGCATAAACTCAAACTTGTTTTCAAGTTTTTCTGTTTTTATGCTTTCAAAATTTTGTTTTAAAGGTATTAATTTCATTTAATTGTTTTTATAGAACATTTTCATCAACTACTTTGTTAATGTGCTTATAAGCATGTTATTAAAATTACCAAGAAAAGAAAAGAATATTGAGGAAATGTTTTATGTAATTTAGACCTTCTGGAGGTTTTTGAAACATTAAAATTTCAAAGTAATTATAGAATAGTTTACATTAATTTTTAAAACGTATATCATGATTATCTACAATTAGTCATGATAACCACTATATACATTTTAAAAATTAATGGTAACTATTCCATAATTACTTTGTGATAAGTGAGGAGTAGGGAGGGGCCACCTCCCTATATGCCACCCGATGGAAGAGCGTGGCAATCTACCTGTGGTGTATTATATATGCCAAAAACAGTAACAAAAATGGGTCTCATTCCACTGCCCCTGGAAGAGCCCTCAATGCAGCAACGAACAGAAGGATGAGAAAGGAGAGGCTGATAAAATCTCAGGGCCGCACTAGGCTGCTAAAACGAAGGACTAAAATGACCATCTGCACTTCTAACACATGGTATGCTGGCATCAGAAGCATCCACCAGAGGACCTCATGGTGCAAGCACAGAAGATCATGTATGAAGTCATTGGATTGACCGAGAAGAGAAGGCATCAATTACATCAGGCTATTTTTGACACTGGAGAAAAACTGTTCCTTGGAACATGTGACAGTGGAGGCATGGGTAGTGTTGGTGTCCTCATCAACATGAATTTGGCCCTGAGCATTAATTCATTTGAATGTCTAAAAACCCTAATCAGATGCTTACGTTTGAATTGATGTGGCTCATTGCTGGCAGCATCTATATTCGTCATCTAGACACCAACATCCAACTATGACGAAGAAGAAATTAAGAAGTTCTACATGGAGCTGGAGACATTCTATAAGGAAGTCCACACTTTCTACAAGGTCATTGTCTGTGATTTTAATGTAAAGATAGGACCTAGAAGGTGAACTGAAGAACTCCACATCAGGACCCGTAGCCTAGAATGGAACGAACAGGGTGAGAGACTGTCTAAGTTCATCATGCTGACCAAGACCATCCCTAGTAACTCGAAGTTCCAAAAGGCCAAATCTAAACGTTGGACATGGGAGTGTCCCAGTGGACACTTCTACAACGTAATTGACCACATGATATTCAACCTGATCAATGTCACTGTTGTCCCAAAATTCCAAACAGGATCAGACCACCATATTCTTTGTGTCAAATTCTACTTCATTTTACCCCACTTCATAAGAGTGGGGTAAAAGGGCTGCAAAGTTTAAGAAGAGAATTCCCAGAAGAACCATCAACTGGGAGCTCTTTGGCTCTATTGCAGTAATATGAAAAGATGCTGTCATTGACAACATCGACTAGGAATACAATTGACTGGTTCAGCACCTCCATGACTGTGCGAGTAATGCTGAGAGAGAGAAAGTCACAAAAAAACACCTGTCTTTGAAATCTCTTGAGCTCATTGACCCACATGGTTTGGCACAAGCCTCAGGCAATCACAAGCCAACATCTGAGCTCGCAAAGCTGTGCAGAGAATTGATAAAGGAAGACCTCAAAGAGAGAAGAGCAGCAGTGTTGGCTGATGCACACAAGCTGGGAAAAGTATTTGCAATGCCCACCTGTCCTTTGCCAACTATAAGACCAAGATAACTGACCTCTGATGTCTTCATGAATTTATTACATCTTCCTAAAGGGCAATGGAAAAGGTTATCCAAAACTTCTACTCAATCTCTTTGATAGCCATGTCCACCTGCCCCCATACCAAATTCCCTAGCATTGGATATGTCTTTCCCAGTATTCTCCTTTCCGAAATCCAACATGCCATTTCATCGGTAAAGTAGCATAGAGCACCCCGCCCAGACAAGGTCAGACCCGGACATCAGAAGAATCTGCCACCAGTACTTGTCAATACACTGGCTCGGCTCTTCACACACTGCATGTCTGAATGCAAGGTTCCATCCCAATGGAAATCCAACAGGACCGTTCTGTTGTACAAGAAGGGAGACAACCATGACATGGGCGACAATAGCCTGATCTGCCTTTTGTCTGTCATCTACAAGTTGTTTACTCGAGTCATCCTGAATAGGATTGGTAGGACATTAGGAGAAGGACAACCATGTGAGCAAGCCGGGTTCAAAAAAAGATTCAGCAGGATTGACCATATCGACATCCACACAATGTCCAAGCTCATTGAGGTTTCTCGAGAGTTCAAGATGCCGCTCTGTCTAACATTCATTGATTTAAAGAAGGCCATTGACTCTGTTGAGATCGAAGCGGTCATTCAAGCCCTAGCCAAAGAGGCATTCAAACTCACTACATCAGGTTCCAACGCAAGCTGTGTTACAGATTCACCACCAGGATCTCACTATTCATCAAGAAAGTGATCATCGACGTAAAGAGAAGGGTTAGGCAGGGTGACACCATCTCACAGAAATTCTTTAGTGCCATCCTCGAGAACGTCATGCGACAACTGGAATGGGAAGAAATGGGAGTGAAGTTAAATGGTTGGCAACTATACCATCTCTGCTTCGCTGATGACATTGTTCCAATAACACCAAACAGTAGCCAAGCGGCACAAACGCTGGCTGACTTCAACTGTGAGTGTGGAAAGTTCGGACTGCAGCTGAATCTCAACAAGACAATGTTCATGAGAAACTAGTTCCTGAAGTTCGATTTGCTCTCAATGGAATGAACATCTCCGAATGCAGCAGTTTTGTGTACCTAGGTCGAGAACTCAACATGATGAAGTGACTTGGCCCCAGAACTGAGCAGGAGGAAGAGCGCGGCATGGAATGCCTTCAAGAGCATTGAAGAAGTGCTTAAGAGGATGAAGAACCTCTGGATCCGGGCACATCTTTTCTACTCCACCGTTCTTCCTGCACTAACATACACCTCAGAGACCTGGGCCCTATGAAAACAAAATGAGAACACTATTCGGGTCTCCCAAAGAGGAATCAAAAAACTATGCTTGGAGTATCATGTTTCACTCAAGTGAGAGAAAGAATCTGAATTTGCAACCTCCGTTGATAATGGAAGATCAGGGACGCTGTGTCGTCTGCCAAAGCATCAAAAATCAGATGGGCTGGACGCATAATGCGATTTGGAGATGACCACTGGACTAGAGCTGTTACCGATTGGATTCTTCAGGATGTCAAATGAACACCTGGCCGCCCACCTAAGAGATGGTCAGACTTCTTTTTTTAAGACCCTGAACAAACATTTTGAGGATCTTTGTGTTTCTGGAGCAAGCAGATGCCATTGGGCTATACTAGCATGTGACAGGAATGAATGGAGACATTACTGGTGCCCACTAGAGCAAATCAATGAGCAATGGGATGACAAGTGATTCAAGTTACAGGATCATGGAAATTTTAAAACACTTATAAGTGTCATATCACTTTACTCAGGAAAATAATAACTCATAATTAAAGAAGGTACATGGAGAAAGAAAAATTTAAATTGTGTGTAAAATTTTATTTAGGTGTAGAACTTTAAAATGTATGCCAAAAATTAAAAAAAAATCTAAACCTGTAAGAGATTTAAATAACACATTTTTGTGTTGCAAACTGTTCAGTCTTGGATCAAATACTTAATCAAATATTATTTACATATATACAAGATAAATATATTAAAACACTAAATTCTTAGGATTTAGGGACTATAAAATTATCACAATATTGCTTTTGGCCATTCCATGTGTTTATATGCACACAAAATAAAAATATATGGAATAATTATATTTTATGATTTCCATTGTCAGAATACTCTCATTGTTAAACACATGGGTGTGTTGTGATTTCTAACTATCAGGTCAATAATTAAGTACTACATTACATACTTAAAATATAATTTAAGAAAATATCCAAATGTCCAACATATATTTAGTTTCTCTTAAATATAGTTTTGTTTGACATTGAAAAATGAAATCTTTTCGTGTAAATAAGCTACCTGGTGACAGCAGTTGCATTAAATGTTTTTCAAGTATAGATGATTACTCCTTCATTGGTAAATTGACCATTATGTCAACAGAACAATGGGAACATGGAATAAAAAACTTAACATACAGCTAGATAGCTCACAGAATTGAGCATAGTGTTGACATGGAAGAGACTAAAGTTCAAATCCCAGGCAACAAGGTGTTCTCCACTTGCCATGAGTGTCACCCTTGAGTACTGTAGAGTAAATCTTGAGCCTACAAGTTCTGCAAGGTATGATATCAAAATAAATCAAAGTTCACAAATATTCCTTTTCAAAAAAAATGGTGTTGGTGGGCACATCTAGTGGTACTCAAGGATTACACCTGGTTCTACACTCAGGGATCATTCCTAGAAATGCTCAAGGGACTATACGTAGTGTCAGGGATAGAACCTGACCATGTTCAGGGCAAACTATACATTTCTCTGGCCCTCTCAGACTATTGTAGCTTAAGCTACTAGGATATAAGTTTAAGGACATCCATAAAACTCAGAGGCTTAAAATAAAAAAGAGCAAAAGAACTTGAATTAAAAACTCAGAATTTCTTTAAGCCAGTTCCAAAAAACATCGCAACAGATTAAATAAGTTAGAAAAGAAGACCAAAAAATATTGTTTCAGAAAGACAACATGTTTATTAAAAAAAAAAAACACTATGGTGCAGTGTAGGATAACATTGGTTTGTCCTTTCTGCCTTACCACAGAGATTGTTGCACCCAATCACAGTGCTCCCAAGGCATTCCCTTTCCTCTGTGTTTATCTGTAATGTCTTTCTTTGTGTTCTGTTTCCCCAAATAGTCAATCACCTGTGTCCCCTAATCAGACTCTTTAACTAGTAAATATTGTATTTCTCTTCTCCTTAAGTCCTTTGCATAGTTAATTCCGAGCAATGTTCTTTTTGTATAGACACAGGAAGACAGTTAATGCCATGCTTGTGTAACTTGGGAGTTAATTGACTCCAAATAATATTCACCCCTGGGCAACTGTTTCTCAACTTAAGCCTCAGTTGCCCTTGGTTCCTAGCACCCCCAAAAGCAGCGTCCCGATGAGGGACTGAATGAACCCAGGGCAAGCAGTGAGATACCTTGGCATCAAAAAGGGACTGACCAAAGCGCCATAATACTTAACTATGAGTTAAGAGCATGGTCATGGAGAAATTCTGTCAGGGTCCGAAAAGTAACAACTAGATTAGGACCCTGCTAAGGTTAGGAAAGACTAATATGGCCTGAGCACTGTAGTCTGGGATCTATAATGAGATATTCCCAGGAGAACCACCCTATAAGCTTAATGTATCTCTTACTGTGTCCATACAAAATAACTAATATTAAGAAGTAGAATTAAGATGTTAATTAAGTTATTAGACTAAGAAAAGGAGAAAAACCCCTAAGTGGTATTTTGCCCTTGGCTACAGGAGATCAGGAAGGGCTTCGATATGTTGATTGTGCTACCTACCACAGGTGTGGTTGCTGCCCCCCAATGCCAGGAGGTTAGGACAGACTAGAGGAGAGACCAAGGTGGCAAGTGGGAGTGCAGAGAGATGAGCGAGGAAGACAGGAGGAGATAGGAATGGGGAGCTTAGTGAGACTGAAACAGGTGTGTGGGGAGAATGGAATAAATGGCAACTGATCACCAACCAGCTGGCCCTCGTTTCCTCCTTCGTCCGCCCATGGCATCAGTCATCCTGGGTCTGGGAGTGGCCTGAGACCACCGAACCCAGGCAACGAGAGAGAGTGCAGGATTCCTAGTCGCTGGTGATTTAAAAAGCAGGGTTCTATAATCTTCTCATTTCTATACAGTTAATCTAAAGGCATATCATTCATAAAGCACTTTATGTCTGATTCAATTTCACAATGCTTAGCATAAGTGAGAAGATGTTTTAAAAATAGGTATAGCCAGAAAAAAGTTTAAAATGCCTACTTAGGGCATTTGTTAGTCAGGTTATTTATCCGTTAGGTTATTACAATTTAAAGCAGATTTTTTTCTTTAGATTTCAATTTATATTTGAAATAATGAAGAATAAAAACACTAAAAAGTTAACTTCACTACTTTAAATATATCACTCAGAATCATTAAAGATGGAATAAAGGGTGCACAAATAAAAGTTAATATATTTTAAAATATATGAAGAAAAACGTTTCAAAAGAATTAATGATGAATTCTGTGATATTTGAAGCCAATAAGATTAAAAGTCAAATATGTCTGTTATTTAATACTCAATGGATAACCTAATAAACAGATTGCTGTCCATCCAGTGTTTCAGATTTTATGAAACAATATACTAATGTTAATTTTAAACAAATAATGCAAAGCTAAAAAGTGCAAATTCAAGCAACAAAACTGATTCATAACATGTGATCTTGGTATTGGTGGAATAGGTCTACATAGGAGGGATACATAATCCTAGTATAGTATCAAAGGAAATAAAAGTTATGTACATTCATATTAGTGAGCTTAAAATAAGTTTGGAAGAAAGGTAAATAAATGACAGAATATTTTTTCTTTGTTTTATTATTCTCTCATACTTTCACCTTTGTAACATGTATTTTTATATAGTCATGCAATCATAATAAGATTGTTTTTCACCTGACTGTCTTTGAAAGCAAATGTATACTTACTAACAAGATATTTAGAAATTTCTTGTGAAATGTGAATCTTTATAATCTATACTAAGCGTTCTAAAAGTAAAACTTCTTGCCTTAGAAATAGTATGTTTGTAAAGTGATTGACTTGCATGCATCCAGTTCTAGTTTGACCCTCACACCTTTAAGATTCCCTGAACACTGCCAGAACTAACCCCAATCAGAGTTGGAAGTAAGCCCTAAACAAAGCATGATAAAGTCCTCTGTACATTAATTTAATTTAAGAGAAATTAAGAGAAATTAAATAAAAGCAGTTTCTTTACTAGTAAAAGAACACACACTAGAGATTTTTAACTTTTATTTATTAGTTCTAATATAATGAAGTGTAATCTGACTTTACCATAGAATTTTTAAGTACAACAGCTACCTGTCTTCAACTAACTGCTGTGTTTCAAATCACATTTATTCCCTAATGCTCCTATTCCAATTTAAAAACTCCTCACATTTCTCCACTCCCAGTTCAAACAAAAGTAATAACTTATTTATACCCATTTCAATGCTATAAAACTTTAATTGCATTGTAAAAAATATTTATTCTCCTTATATCTTTAAAAGTATTCTTACAAGTGATTACTCAGTTAAGATACTTTAAAGTACAAATTAGAATGAAATATTATTAAGATAATAAATGTGATTTGCACGAAAAAACCCATGTTGGTTAAATAATTAGTTTTTCAACAAAAATTTTAATTTTCAACATATGTTTAATATTATTGTTTTGATATTTAATATTTATAGGTCAATTTTATGATATTTCAATAACATCAGATGCTTAAGCTCTTCTGATAACTGAGAAATTTCTTGTAAAATATTTAAGAACTTAAAATAAGGGTTTTACAGTGATGCTATTACAAACTAAGTATTTTAGGGTCATATCTAACATTACCAAAAGAAAGAAGTTACTATGTGAATGATCATATTAAAAGATAGTCAAAAATCTCTTATAACATAAATATTTCAGATCTATTTTTGAAATTTAATAGAGTAGTGCCTGATCGATCCTGTTGGATAATTGTACTGGAAATCAATATGTTAGTTTCCATAAAAATTACTGACTTGCTATCATTATTTTCTAATAAACTTTCATTTCTTTATCTCTTACATGCATTATTGCTTCATAAAATTTCAGTTGCATATTGTAATGATACATAATTTGAAAAACATGCATTGTTAACAGTCTCTAAAGTGCTTACTCATTGATTTTTATGTCCTATTAGTAAGATTTAATACATACTGCTATGTATACATATTTTTGTTACTGTTAGAACAGAAATTTAAGATATTCAAAATATTATAAATCTAAAAGTAAATAAAATTTTATTATATTGTAAATATTTAGCTGTGTCAAACTTATTTTAAATACGTATCCAGGAAGTATTTTAGCAAGTATTAGACATAAAAATAGAAATCTTATATTTATGATTACAGGGTTCATATATATTATCATAACTAACAATTTTAACAAACTTATGCAATTAATTATGAGTTAATGTGTTGATTATCAACATGGAAATAGTAACTGAGAGTGTATATAAAGAATGGCACATAAAATATACTCAGGGGGCTGGAGTGATAGCACAGCAGGTAGGGTGTTTGCCCTGCACACGCTCGACCTGGGTTCGATTCCCAGCATCCCATAGGGTCACCTGAGCACCACCAGTGGTCATTCCTGAGTACAGAGCCAGGAGTAACCCCTGAGCATTGCCAGGTGTGACTCAAAAAGCAAAATAAAAAAATAAATATATAAAATAAAATAAACTCAGTAAATATTTAGTAGTTGATGAATATGAGTGGACAAATACCAGGCACTGGCAGTGCATACGGCTGATCCTCGTTGAATCCATATCGCATGTTTTTCTGAGCATGACCATCAGTGATTCCTGACCAGAGAGTCTGGAATAACCCTTGGACACCAGTGGGTGTGGCCCAACCCCTCCAGAGCCCACATTTAATTTACAAATATAATATACATTTATGTGAGAAATCTATTGATGGCTAATAATTATTCATTTAGTTCTGCTCTACGTATTGAGGATCTGAAATCTTTCCTTAAATATCATAAATTCTATTGAGTCATGATAAAGTTTGTAATGTTTCCCACTTAAAGTGAAATCTGTTAGATCTGTCACCCGTAGCCCAAGAAAAAAAAGGCAAACTATTTCTAATTCTTTTTTCTATTTAATATTAAACTATCAATAGTGAAGATCTATTTTATTCTTAGATCTCCTTTTCCCCAAAAAATTATTTTTCCCATTGTTTCTTTCCCTCTGTTCTTTGATACACCTCTCAGTATTTTGTTTTTTTTTTAAACATGAAAAGAGGCAAAAATTATATTTGCTCCACTTTTTTTCTTCATGATAACCTCTTCTCATTTATTTATTTATTTATTTATTTATTTATTTATTTATTTAATAGTGAATCACCATGAGATAGTTAAAAACTTACAAACATTTGTGTTTGCATTTCAGTCATACAATGACCAAGTACCCATGCCTTCACCAGTACCCATTCTCCACCACCAATGAACTCACTATCCCTCCCATCACTCCCATCCTATCCGCCCCCCATCTTTGTGGCAGGGCATTTCCTTTTGATCTCTCTCTCCTTTTGTGTGCTGTGGTTTGCAATAGAGGCATTAAGTGGCCATTGTGTTTGATCTATAGTCTACATTCGGCACGCATCTCCCATTCGTAGTGGATCCTCTAAACACCCTTTATTTGGTGTTCCCTTCTCTAGCTGAGCTGTCTTTACCACCAGCATGTGAGGCCGGCTTCCAATCATAGGGCAAACCTCCTGGTCCTTATTTCAACTATTCTTGGGTGTTAGTCTCCTATTCTCTAAATTTATATTCCATATATGAGTGCAATCTTTCTATGTCTATCCCTTTTTTTCTGACTCATTTCACTTAACATGATACTTTTAATGTTGATCCATTTATATGCAAATTTCATAACTTCATCTTTTCTAACAGCTGCATAGTATTCCATTGTATAGATATATCAAAGTTTCTTTAACCAGTCATCTGTTCTTGGGAAATCGATTTTTCTTCCAGATTTTGGCTATTAGTAAACAGTGCAGCAATTAACATACAAGTGCAGATATCATTTCTACTATACTTTTTTGCTTTGCCGAAATGGTATTGTTAGGTCAAATGGGAGCTCAATTTCTAACGTTTTGAGAATCGCCCATGCCCATACTGTTTTCCAAAAGGGGTGAACCAGTCAGTAATCCCACCAGCAGTGAATGAGAGTGCCTTTCTCCCACATGCACACCAACACCTGTTCCTTTCAATCTTTTGCATGTGGTCAAGTCTCTGTGGTGTGAGATGATACCTCATTGTTGTTTTGATCCACATCTCTCTGATGATTAGTGATGAAGAACATTTTTTCACCTGCCTTTTAGCCATTTGGATATCTTCTTTGAGAAAGTTTCTATTCATTTCATTGCTCCTTGTTCTGATAGGGTTGGATGTTTTCTTCTTGTAAAGTTTAACCTGTGCCTTGTTTATCCTTGATATCAACCCTTTATCAGATCAGTATTGGGTAAATATTGTTTCCCATTCTGTAGACTGTCTTTGTACTTTAGTCCTTGTTTCTTTTGAGGTGCAGAAGCTTCTTAGTTTAAGATAGTCCCATTTGTTTATCTCTGTTTCCACTTGCTTGGCCAGTGGTGTGTCATCTTTGAAGATACCATTAGTTCCAATGTTGTGGAGGGGTTTGCAAACTTTGTCTTCAATGTACCTTATGGATTCTGGTCTGATGTTCAAGTCTTTAGTCTATTTTTATCTGACTTTTGTACATGGTGTTAGGTAGAGATCTGAGCCCATTTTTTGGCATGTAGCTGTCTAGTTTTGCCAGCATCGTTTGTTATAGAGGCTTTCCTTGCTCCACTTCACATTTCTTGCTCCCTTATCAAAGATTGGATGATCATATATTTGAGGGTGTGTGTCAGGATATTCCACTATGTTCCATTGGTCTGAGGCTCTGCCTTTGTTCCATTACCATGCTGTTTTAATTATTACTGCTTTATAGTAGAGTTTGAGGTTGGGGTGTGTGATGTCTCCCATCTTCTTTTTACCAAAGATTGATTTACCTATTCGTGGGGGCTTATTGTCCCATGTGAATTTCAGGAGTGTTTGCTCCATTTCTTTGAAGAATGTCATGCGTATCCTTATGGGGATTGCACTGAATTTATACAATGCTTTAGGAAGAATTGCCATTTTGACAATGTTAATTCACCCAATCCATGAGCAGTGGATATCTTTCCATTTCCTCCTGTCATTTTTTATTTCGTGAAATAGCATATTGTAGTTTTCTTTGTATAGGTTCTTTACCTCCATAGTTTAGCTGATTTCGAGGTACTTGATTTTTTGAGACATGATTGTGAACGGCATTGCTTTTTTCATATCACTTTCTTCTATCTCATTATTTGTGTTTAGGAAAGCCATGGACTTTTCAGTACTGATTTTATAGTCTGCAACTTTACTATACTGCATTGCACTGTACTGTCATCCCATTGTTCATCAATTTGCTCGATGGGCACTAGTAACATCTCCATTGTGAGACTTGTTGTTACTGTTTTTGGCATATTGGATATGCCACAGGTAGCACGCCAGGGTATGACGCACAGGCACGATATTCTCAGTAGTTTGCCAGGCTCTTTGAGAGGGATGGAGGAATCGAACCCAGGCTGGCTATGTGCAAGGCAAATGCCCTCCCCGTTGTGCTATTGCTTATACACGTCTATTATTTCTAGGAGTTTCTTGGTAGAGGCATTAGGGTTCTCTAAGTATAGTATCATATCATCTCATAATAGTGAGAGCTTGAATTCTTCCTTTCCTATTTGAATGCCCTTAATATCTTTTTCTTACCTGACCGCTGTTGCAAGTATCTCCAGTATTGTATTGAACAGAAATGGTGAGAGTGGGCATCTTGTCTCGTCCCTGATCTTAGAGGAAAGGTCTTAGTTTTTCCCCATTGGGGATAATGCTTGTCATAGGTTTGTGGTAGAAAGCCTTGACTATATTGAGGGAAGTTTCAATAGACAATTTGGCTAGAGTTTTTATCATGGATGTGTGCAGGATCTTGTCAAATGCTTTCTCTGTATCTATTGATATAATTATATGACTTTTGTCTTTTCTTTTGTTGATATGATGGACTACCTTGTTTTCTGAAAGCTAAACCATCCTTACATTCCAAGGATGAATTCCACTTGGTAATGGTGTATGACATTTTTAATGAGTTGTTGAATTCTATTTGCTAATATTTTATTGAGAATCTTTGCATCTGTGTTTATCAGGGATATCGGCCTGTAATTTTTTGGGGGGTGTCTTTGTTTGTTTTTTGTATTAGGGAGATATGAGCCTCATAGAAACTGTTTGGGAGAGTTTTTATTTTTCCAATTCCCTGGAAAAGCTTGAGAAGAACTGGCAATATGTCCTCTTTAATGTTTGGAAGAATTTGCTAGTGAATCCATCCGGGTCAGGCCTTTTGTTTTTGGGAAGACTTTTGATTACATTTTAATTTCCTTGTAAGTGATAGGTCTATTCAGGTATTCCAAGTCTTCTTGGTTCAGTCTTGGGAGATTTTAGGAATTCAGGAATTTATCGATTTCTTATAGGTTTCTCTTGTTTCGTGGCATACAGACTTTCAAAGCAGTTTCTGATGATCTTTTGAATTTCTTTGGTTTCTGTTTGGGTGTTCCCTTTTCATTTCTGATTCAGTTTATGAGGGTTCTCTTTTTTTGTGAATCTTACTAGTGGTTTATCAATCTTATTTATTTCTCTAAGAACGAGCTCTTGGTTTCATTAATTTTTTGGATTGTTTTTTGAATGTCCATGTCATTAACCTCTGCTCTGAGTTTTATTATCTCTTTCCTTCTGCCTGGCTTGGGCTCCTTTTGTTGGTCCTTTCCTATGATCTTGAGTTGAGAAGTCAGGTTATTTATGAGAGTCCTTTCTTCCTTCCTGAGCAATGCTTGCAGAGGTATAAATTTCTCCCTTAACATGGCTTTAGATGCATCCCACAGATGCCGGTAGCTTGTGTCTTCATTCTCATTTGTTCACAAGTACCTTTTCATTTCTTCCTTGATTTCCCTCCTGACTCACTCATTGTTCAACATTGAGTTGTTTAATTTCCAGGTGTTTGATTTAGTTTTCTGCATCTGTGCTTGATTAATTTCTATCTTCAGTGCTTCATTGTCTGAAAAGACAGTTGATATAATGTCTATCTTCCTGATTCTGTTGAGGTCTGTTTTGTGGCCCAGCACCTGGTCTATTCTGAAAATGTTCCATGTGCACAGGAAAACAAAGTGTATTCTTTATTTGGGGGTATGTAAAGTCCTGTATAGATCTATTAGCCCTCTCTCTTCTATTTTTTCCCTCAAAGTCAGTATTTCCTTCCTGAGTTTTAATCTTGTTGGTTTAACCAGAGGTAATAATGTGGTGTTGAAGTCTCCAACTACTATTGTTTTGCAAGCACTGTCCTTCTCAAAGTCTGTTAGTAGTTGTTGTAAGTAATTAGGAGGTCCATCATTGGGTACACATACGTTTAGGTGTGTGATTTCTTCCTGCTGTACATATTCCTTGATTAATAAAAAATGGTCTTCACTATCCCTTCTAAACCTTTTCAACCTGAAATCTATATTGTAAGATACTAGTAAGGAAATCCCAGCTTTTTTGAGGGAGCTGTTTGCCTGCAGGATTGTTTTCCACCCCCTGACTTTGAGTCTGTTTGCCTTGACTGTTCAGATGTGTTTCTTGTAGGCAGCAGAATGTTGGGTTCAGTTTCTGAATCCATTTTGCCACTCTGTGTCTCTTTTTGGCGCATTTAGACCATTGACATTGAGAAAGATTATTGTTATGGGGTTTTGTGCCACTTTTCTGTAAGGGTTTGTTATCTTGTAGGAGTTTTTCTTGTCCTACAGTAGCCTAGTCCTTCTTTTTGGTTTGGTTTTGAGTCTATGAAGTTCCTGAGCTATTGTTCATCCATAAAAGAGTGTATGTATCGTTCCTTCAAGTTTGAGTGAGAGTTTAGCTGAATAAAGCATTCTTGGTGAAGTGTTCATTTCATTGTAGTTTTTTACTATATATCCCACCATTGTCTTTACTCTTGGAAGGTTTCCTTACAAAGGATTTCCTCTGTAAATCCAAGGGCTGCTCCTTTGTATGTGATTTCCTTCTTTGACCATGCTGCTTGCAATATTCTGTCTCTATCCATGACATCCATCATTCTAACTATGATATGTTTTGGAGTCTTCTTATTAGGGTCTCTTTTAGCTGGCACCTTCAGGCTCCTTGAATTTGGATGCCTGTATTCTCCAGCTCTGGGAATTTTTCAGCAATGATATGTTAACTGTGGCATTTTCATTGGGCTTGCTTCCCTGCCCTTCTTGTACTCTGATGATTTTAATGTTGCTCCTCTTGAAATCATCCCATAGGTCTCTGATTTGCCCTAGAGCTATTTTGAGGTTTTTCCCCATTGTTTCTTGTTGCCTGTGAGCTTCCTGCAACTCATCTTCAAGCAAACTGATTTTGTCTTTGGCTGTAGCAATTCTACTGTTGAGGACACCCGGTGAGTTTTTTATTTCATCTACTGAATCTTTATTCGTGATACTTCTGTGCATAGCTTTCCAGTTTCTGCTTTCATTTATTCCTGTATTTTTTTGACTTTTTGTTCCACTGTTTCTTTCATGTGATCCTTTAATTTACTGGATGTCTGTATGTCTGTTCCACTGTTTCTTTGAGTTCATTGAACATCTTCAGCATTTCATCTCTGAATTCTTTGTCAGAGAGCTCATATTTGTGGGTAACGCCTATTGAGGTTTCTGGACTCATTTCTTCATCCTCTCCTCGTGGTGGGGATTTGCATTGTTTTTTCATGTTATTGTGGTTGTATGGAGCTGTGACCTTCTAGTGCACTATCACTATTCCCTGTTGTAGCGAAAAAGGAATCTGAATTAGCTCAGTCGATGGTGGTCGCCTTCCTTCACCTGCCATTCTAGAATATGTCCTTCCTCTCAGGTGTTCCTCTATGATTCATGTGGAGCCTCCAGTGAAGCTTTTGGATGATTTGATCATTTATAATGGGCTTGTATAGCTTCTTGTGCTCAGAAATGTTTTGGTGAAATTGGAATATGCTAGTGGGCTATTGGCCTAAAATGTTCGAGATAGCTAGGATCTTACTCATGGAATTAGGTGATGAAGATTGAGATGTGACTCCAGATTCCCAGGAATGGGGAAAATAACTTCAGCCATCCAAGGCCCCACCCACTACTGAGGAGGCCACGCCCCCTTCTGTGGAGGCCACATCCCCAGCCATGCTGTAAGTGGAGGGGTCACACACGTGGGGCTAGGCCACTGCTTTGGCAAACGGCGCTCACTTGGGGGCAGGATAGCGGCACAGGTGGCAGGACAGGGTGGGAATATTTACTCCACTTTTATCTCATTTACTGTTACCTCCACCTAATTATTTTTCCCTTTCTCATGTAAAATGGTGATTACAAAATTAGGACAATAAACTGTTTAGTTCTCATCGAATTACATGAAGTCTATGCCTCAAATAGTTACAAAATCCATTTGCTACATTAACAAATAATTGTATTAAAAAATCTTTGAATGTAAATTTACTTCATCTTATTCCTGTTGTTAACTGTGGTGGCTTTTCAAACTTTTAACTTCTGACAATCAAAGAGCATAGCCCAGTGGCAAGCATACAAATTTAGCCCGCAATCATCAAGCTAGGAACATCTCTGCAGGCGACATGCATAACATATGTAGAGTTTACACAAATACAGAATGACTGCTGAGCATGGCAGTATTTTTGAAACAAACAAAAAATATCACAGGTGGTTTTCTAATGATCTAAAATAACCAAAAAAAATGTTTTACAGGTATGGTGGTTGAGTATAATAAAATAGGTTACTGTGTTCTTAGACAAGGCAGATGTGATTTTTTTTCTGGGGAGATACAAGGCAATCATCCATTAAAAAATAATAAAAAAGAGAGAAACAATGAAAGAAAAAGTAAAATATTCCTGGAACTAACTGTTTTTCACATGTTTCTATACTGTACTTTGCTTTTCTCTTAAAGGTGCTATTCTCAGTTAAACTTCTAGCTTTTCTTAGACCCCTCAGACTTAACCTTATTTTAAAAGTAAAGTATAAATGATATTCTGAGTCTTTGCTGAAAAACAATTTTAAAAGTTTTCTCAAACGTTTGCTTTACCCTATTTCTTTAAGAGACTGTTGTATTAAAAAGTCCAAATTGTTTTTGTCCATTTATATTTTACAGAAATAGTAGTCTATGGAAAAGTAAAAAATATATGTAAAAATAAAAAAAATAAAAAAGGACAATATCTGGTGGCCAAGGGAGTTAAATCAACTTAATTCTGTTACACACTATTAGACAACCCCTTAGCAAAGAGTTATTTGAGAGTTATAAGGAGCCATTTTATTTTTGATCTACTGAAACGTAATGCTTAAAATGTTTGCCAGAAGAAACAAATAATAAACAGAGAACAACCTATTTTATTAAAGAATATAGAATGATATCTCTATTGATTTGGGCTGTGCGTTGACAAGTCGTTTAATTTTCACTATCCTTTTACAGTACAAAAAACTCTGAGAGCAAGTTATTATAACTGAATCTTACAGTTTTACTACCAGGTCTTTAAGCTTTAGGTCAAAAATTTTGTTGTTTTTCTTGTTTGTTTATTTTCAGGACTGCTTCTGCCTATTCTCAGGACTAACTGTAATGCTGTGCTCAGGCATCACGTCTGGAGAGACTCGGGGGGACCATATGTGGCGCCAGAGCTCAACTCCCCGTAGGCCATACAAGGTGGGCCTTACCCTCGGTCCTATCTCTGAAACCCACGGATAAGCGTGTTATTATTTCAGCTTGAAATCCTAGTCTGTGAACTATTATTTAAGCACTATTATTATATCTGGAACACCAGACTTAAATGTAGGAACTTAAATTCCTCATGTCTAAAGCAAGTAAAAACTAATTCATTTTCCCCCTTTTTTTCTTTCTGTATACAAATTTAAAAATTCATGTAAATGCGATGTTTTACATGAGATACAAAGTATGTACTCAGGGCTTACTCCCTAGATCTGTGTTCAGTATTCACTCCTGGTGGGGCTTGAGGCTCCATATGGTGGTGGGAATATTGGGGAGAGATGATTTCTATAACCAAGAACTAGAAGATACGAAGAAAAGTGATAAAAGTACTACTAACAATTAAAACAGGTATAGACAAAGCAGAAATTTTTAGATGAAAAAAATTGGAAATATCAGTATAATCTTTTACAATATTGCTCAATAAGCTTCAAATTTATATAATACCTTGGATGGTGCTTAGGAAAACAAATAAAGAAACAAAAATCTCTTCAAAATGATGAAATATAAGAAAGAAAAACTTCCTATACAAGGAAAACCAACCAACTAAAAAAACCCTACAATTAACAAGTAAGAAGAGGAATAATGAGTCCAACCTTATAGTCATTAAAGACTTCAGATCTTCAAAAAAGAGAAAGAAAACAATAGAGAAAGAAAATACTAGAATCATATCCTGATAGTGCATATATCAAGAGAGGTTTGGTCCAGTTACCAGAATTAAAAACATCAAAATGTCACATTTGTATCATACTACATGTATAGTACATACAGATTTTACTGTGCCCATAGACTGAAAAAAACACATCAATATTCATTTCAGTTCATGAATTTATTAGATCATGTGGTTTTTAGAAAAGGCATATGAAGGAAAAGGTGAAAGCATCCTGTACCCACATCAGGCAAATAGAAGCAATTCTGGGTCAGGAGTCTTACTAAGTCTTGGGACTGAAATAGCTTTGAAGGTTTTCTTTGGATAAAGAGAAACAGAAGAAAAAAAACCATTGGCCAAAGTTATCAAACCTAAAGATTTGTCTATAGACCTTAGCTTACATGAGGGGAAGAAATAAGGATTGGGGGTGGCTAGGAAGTGCCCCCGAGACCTTGGTTGAGACTAGTGAACATAGGAGATATGTGGAATATTGGAATGATGTATGTATAAAAAATAATTAACAACATTGTAAATATTGAAATTTAATAAAAATGGTTAAACACATAAAAAATGGAGCCTGTCAGATTAAGGACACTATATTTAAAGATAGAATAATTGGATATATATAAAAACTGTAGAGTTATTTTATTCCTATGCTGTTTTACTGAATTATGAACTTTTTTTGTGAAATAAACTGTAGAGTTATTTTATTCCTATGCTGTTTTACTGAATTATGAACTTTTTTTTGTGAAATAATCCAATAATAAAAAAGATTATTTAATTTGATTTTCCAAATAGTTTTAAAATACCCATAGAAACGTTTGCTATGCTTATTATTCTATTTTAGATTGAATCTCTCTCATAAAATCATGTGCACATTTACTAAGGGACTGGTGTTTCAATTTAGACCATCTGAATCCAAGGGCTAGTATAGGTAACTGCTTTCTTAGGGCTTCTAAATCATTTATTACAGGAAGCTTTCTGATAAACTGACCTCTTTTCTTCTTGTTAACCAAACAGTTGTATTTTTATCTTAAATCACACAGAATGATTTATCTGGTGGTATTGATAGTTTAATGTTCTTCTCTTTAAAATTATGTTTGTTTGAGGATTAGTTAATTTTTGTAAAGATATTTTGATAATTTATGTTGCTTTATTTTTCTATTTCTTACTTTTCCAATTAAATTGTAATTTAGATATTTCAGTTAATATATCTTGTTTAATACTGATTGACAATCTTATAGAATTATCATTGTTATTCTTTTCAAGTATATTCCAGTTATCATACCACTAAAGAGACCCTATCCTAGTTCTTCCTTTCCTGCTCACAATATCTTTCTTCTAAGCACTATACCTTTCTCTGTGTGTAGGCTTTTGTTTCATTGTCTCTCATTGCTCTAGAAATTAATATTTATATAAGTGAATCAAACTTACAATTTTTTATTATTTATTTCACATAATATAATCACTTCAAGTCTATCAATTTTATCCCAGAAGTCTTGTTCATATTTTGCAATTAAGATTGAAAAAATAGTACTCATTTTTATGATGTGAGTGACTGGGATGATAGCACAGTGGATAGAGTGTTTGCCTTGCATGCAGCCGACCCAGGTTTGATTCCTCCGTCCCTCGGAGAGCCCAGCAAGCTACTGAGAGTGTCCTGCCCACACGGCAGAGCCTGGCAAGGTACCCGTGTAGTATTTGATATGCCACAAACAGTAACAAGTCTCACAATGGAGACGTTACTGGTGCCCACTCTAACAAATTGATGAATGGGAAGACAGTGCTATATGTTAAATCACAACTGCAAACCTGTGCTAAATACCATTTGGTCCTGATGAATGAACATCCTTGTTTCGTTTGATTTGTAAAAAATAAGTTATTGGATTTGACAGATAATACAAGTGATGCTCTTGCTTTCAGGTAGCTGACCTCGTAGCTGAGCCTTGGCTACCCATATGGTCCTCCTGGAGTTCAGTTGGAGTTATCTGAGAACAGAATGAGGAGTAAGCCCTAAGCATATATGGGCATGGTCCCAAAAAACAAAAGTTGTCTTGTTTTAGTTGGTTTTACATTGTGTTTATTATAAAATAAATGTTTAACAACACCATTCCACAGTTTTGCAGTTTTGTGTGTCTGTGTTTTTATATCTTGGTGAGCAGGAAGTGATGTAGAAATTTACGTAGAAGGGACTTGCCCCACTCTGATATTTTTGAAATTTGAGCAGGGTGATTCTTTTTCTTTTAAAGTTATATAGAATTTGTTAAAGAGGCCATTTTAGTCTTGGACTTTCATTCTTAAGAAGTCTTTTGATTACTAATTCCATTTCTGTTCTTATAATCATTCTGTAAAAGCAATATCTTGGTATTGTCTTGGAGGAATGCATGATTATAAAATATTGCGCATTCCCTCTAGTATATGTGTTTTATATAGAAATTTATAGTAGTATCTCATTCTATTCATTATTTATTCTTGTTTATTGATGCTTTCTGTGGTCCTGTATAGCAAGAAACTAATATATGAAATGTATATTTATATACATATACATATATATTTATACATATACATATACTCAAGCAGGATTATTTCCTTAGGATTCTCAGAATTGGAATTACGGGTCAAAGAGGGTGAACATTTTAAAGGCTCTTGACACACATTGCCAAATTGCTGGGCAAAAGGATCATGCTGTTTCCTCCCGAGAACAGCTGAGTAGGTGCTGGCCCTGTCAAATCTGGAGGCTCCCTGCAAGACAAAGGCAGGAGAAAGGGGAGGTTTGTGGGTGCTCAGTGGTGCTGGAACCCAGACTCAGAGGCTTTAACATTCTTACCATTATTTTTCTTTTGAATCTCTTGCCCCTGCACTTGGCTGTCTTCACCAAAGCCCCTTGAAGGGGGTGGGTTGAGTTTCCCTTCCTGCCCCAAGCAGAGCCCCGGCAGCCGAAGACCTCCAGAACCCAGCCACAGCCATGCTCAAGGCCACTCTTCACATGCTTGGACAAGCCTCATGCATGAAGGAACTGGCAGAGGAACCCAGGTGTGCGGGATCCTGGGCTGAGATCTCCAAGCCTGCTCGGATTGGGACTGGGCCTCTTCTGCTCAGATCCCCACAAACTGCCCCTGGCGCTGTGTAATCCCACCAACAGCCAATATCCAGAGTGTATAAAACCGCTTCTCGACTGCGCTACACCTTATAGCATAGTTCTCCATCTCAGAGAACCTGGCAAGCTACCAAGAGCTTCCTTCCCACACAAGAGATCCTGGCAAGCTCCCCATTGTGTATTTATATGCCAAATACAGTAACAATGATGGGTCTCATTCTCCTGACTCTGAAAGAGCCTCTAATGTGGCACCATTGGGAAAGACGAGTAAAAAAGCTGCTAAAATCTCAGGGCTAGGATGAATGGAGATGTTACTGGGCCAGCTTGAACAAATAAACAATCAACGGGATGATAGTGATAGTGATAGTGATGCATATATATACATACATACATACTTACATACATACATACATACATTATACACATATATAAATGTAGGCACTGTGTGTTTATTTTTACTTACCACGTGGGTAATGCTGAGACTTTTCAACCACACTGCTTTGAATTTTCACAGACTTAATTCACTTGAACTCAATTTTGACACTACTTATACAGAGAGCAGAATCAACCATAGGTAAAATATACAGTTCCATATCACACACTTTCAACTATACTTCTGACTGCCAGGTATTTTATATCTGGAGGTTCCACCCATCCCCTTATTAAATTTGGTTAATTTTCTACAGAATCACAGCAACTCAGATAAATATTTTGATTGTTAAATTACTGGTATGTTATAGATATATAAAATAAATAGATTAAATAAATCCTTAAGGTAATCTAAATGGAAAGAACCTGGAGCTTCTATTCACTCTCTAGACTCACCACTCATACTACATATTGGGAGGCTATATTTGCCAACAAGGAATGTTTACAATCCTGTTCTGGGTTTTTATGGTAATGTTTATGTAGGTATGATTCATTAAACCATTGGTAATTAGTGATTGATTTTCTTTCTTTTGTGTGTGTGTGTGTGTGTCACACCCGGCAATGCTCAGGGATTACTCCTGGCTTTTGCACTCAGGAATTACTCCTGGCCTGGCAGTTCTTAGGTGACCATATGGGATGCTAGGAATTGAACCCGGGTTGGCCGTGTGCAAGGCAAACACGCTACCCACTGTGCTATCGCTCCTGCCCCAGGTGATTGATTTTCTTTTCAGTCTTATACCCCTGTCTGAAATGAGAGGTAAGACAGAAATTTCCATTCCTCCACTTGTTGGTTTTCTTAGAACTTCCAATCCTTAGAACTTTTCAGAAGTCAATTCATGAACATAATTTTACTTGAACCATAAATATTTTCCTACAAATAAGAAGATCTTCACTTTGCCATAGGTCTTTGAAGCAATTTTAGGAAGAAGGTCTAAAGACCATCTATTATGGCCAAAGATATTGCTCTGGTTTTGGTCGTCTGGATAACAATGAATATAACTTTTAATGACTCACAATGTTACATTATTATATGCATTATTCAAATTTTAAAATACGATTTTTTTCTCTTTTTTACAAAGAGTGACCCCTAAGTACAGAGCCAGGAGTAAACCTTGAGCATTGTCAGGTGTGGAAAACAAAACACAAATATTTTTAAAGCAGTTAAAGACATATTTTTAAATGTAAAATGAAAATATGAATGATTAATTAATTAATGAAATATTATTACTTAAAATATCATAATACTAATGTCTTAGGCATATATACTATTGTGTCATATCCATGTTTTATTTTGTTTCAATATTTTTTTGAAGGTGGAAGTTACTGTAACAGATGGTCAAAATCTGTCTTGAACAGCTGTCATATGGTCCTTTCTTTTCTCCAGGTGCATTTCTTTGCCTGCTTTCACCTGTGAATTCTTAAAATCCCATTGGATTGAATTAAGCAAGTATGTGTAATGAAGCTTGCAAGGAAAGCCTAACTGGAAGAAATTTGCATCAAACAGATTATTAGACACATCTGTTTCGAAATACTATCTAGTCAGTGTTATATGTGTTGTGATACACACATTAACAATCTGTATAGCCACTATTGCTGATGTTTTATTATTTTCTAAATAATATCATTTATATTGTCCTGTCAGTCAAAACAATTTCAAATTTATGTTAACATGACTTAGGAATTTATAACGAAAATGTTCATTACTTCAAGTTTACTGAATGACTGAGAGTATGAAAAGAATGGATTCAAAAGATCTAGTCAAGTTTAAATAAAGGACAATTATTTATGAAAAGGAAAATAAAATAAAACTAATGTATCATTAATAAAAATTAATTAGTACCATTCTATACTAATCTCTCACGATGGATATTTAATTATCCATGAATATTAGACCTATCTGAGAAAAATAAAATATCCCAACACTTAAAATGGGGGAAAGAAAAGAAAGTGATGAAAATCTTCTTGTCATAGTAGAGTTAAAATTAAAAAAAAGAATAACACTATACAGTTTGGCCTAAGATTTTGTCAAAATTTGTCAGAACCTAAGAGATGGTAAAGACATGAAAGAAACAAGTATCCAAAACACATGATAGAGTCTTTCCAAGGTGAATCTGAAGCATCAACAGAATTCTTACATAGTATCAATAAAGATAAACAAGAGTATAATGGTCAAGAATTCTTTATCAGTTTCTGGGGATAGTTGGTGAAGCAGTTGTAATTAGAAGAGCCTGTATAGGCAGTAAAAAAGGAGCTTAGGTGAGGAAAAGACAGAAAGAGATAATAAGGAAAAATAAAGGTGGAAAGAGATAAAAACTCCAGTCAAAAATAATTTCCAAGCAACATATTTAAATATAGGAAAGTAAAACAGCAATAAAAAGTAGTATTAAAAGAAATGCAGAGAGTCTCTTGCCAGCACGCCTGGCTGTCTTCCCCGGGGCCTTGGAAGGGATGGGCTCCAACTTCCCTCCCCACCCTGAGCAGAGCTCCCGACGGCCGAAGACCACCTGAACCTAGCTACAGCCATGCTTGAGGCCCCTCCCCACATGTTCAGACAGGTCTCATGCATGAAGGTATGGGCAGAGGAACCCAGGTGTGTGTAATCCTATCAACAGCCAACATTCAGAGAGAAACTTAAAAGCGAGCTCTCAGAAGTGATATCTTTAGCATGCTTCTCCCTCTGGGAGAAGCTGGCAATCTTCTGAGAGTTTCCTGCCCCCATGGGACAGCCTTGCAAGCTTCCCATGGTGTATTCATATGCAAAATCCAGTAACAAGCTGGATCTCATTCCCCTGACCCTGAAGAGTCCCCAGTGCAACATCGTTAGGAGGGCCGAGTCGAGATAGACTTCTAAGATCTCAGGGAAAGGACAAAACGAGATGTTACTGAGCCTGCCCAAAAAAATCAGTGATTAATGGGATTTCGTGATCGTGATTAAAAGAAATAAATTATAAAAATTGATTTTGTTATATAAAATTACTTATGTTTAGGTATTTATATAAATTCATTAAAATTCCTGTTGGGAAATTTTAAAATAATATATATGGTTATATTATTTTAAATAAGTTTTTAAAACAAGAAAGTAGTAGCCAAGAATATATTTGCAAAAAAATTGTAATTTGGGAGATGAAAATTAAGACTAAAATATCATATATTAGTACATTGTATGCTGAATATAGTCCAAGATCCAAGTACAGGCAAATATCTAAATAGTGATTTACAGTATTGAGATAAGTTTAGAATTTTCTGTAGTAACTTTTGATAAGATTTATGTTATGAAGACATTTTGAGCATTCACATTTGAGTATGCCAAACCAATTTGAACACTAATTTCCACTTACTATCTTCTCCTTTTTATGAATTGAGTTTGTACTACTTCAGGAATATAAAATATTTGATTTACAAATGCATGTATTGTAACTATATAAAAATTTTTAAAAAATGGGGGTCAGTCTCCCTGGAGAAGGGGCAGATAAGTTTTTTTTCAATAGATAAAAGCAAAGCATTTCCAAGTGATTGACAGCATGGTGCAGGTGTGCAAAGTTTCAATCCAGCTGTTTGGGGGCTGAAGAAGAAATTGCATTTTACATTAGAAGGCATAGTATTTCAAGTTAGGATCAGTGAAGACCTTCCTGGCTGAAAACAAGTTCTTTCTTTTTAATATTTTGCCTTTTTCTATTTAAAGGGAAAAGAAAGTACCTCTTATGGATTAAGAAAATGTCATTAGGTCTTATGGGTTAGGAAAATATCATTGCGGAGTCGGGGTAGGGGAAAATAATCTTCATGGTGAAGGTTTATCAATGGATGTGTTCTCCCTATGTTAGAAATTCACCTTTTTACTTTGTAGGTAAAGATGAATGACCAACATTTTTGTTCTCTTGAATCTATAATGCTTTTGATGTTATAGGTTCCTTATTGCCGGACCAGCCAGCTGTTGAATGGGTTAAAAGGGAAGGTGAGGATCTTAAGGAGAAAAAACAAGTGGTTGAGAGGGCTGAGTTCTCTGAAACGGCAGCATCAATCTTTATCTCAGGCAGCCTTTTATACATCTCTCTCAGGAACTTGGCAAGCGGAATCACTCATAATTATTACAGAAAGCACAATTCTTTGACCATAACAAAAATAAGATACATAATATAATGGGGGACAGTTTGTTTCTTAGATCATAACTGGAAATAAGAACAAAGTCTCCTGAAAACCAATCGGATCATTCTTATATCTCCTAGTGATTTACAAAAGGTGCAGCATCTCGCATTCACTGCTAAACCACAATACATCTATTTCTTATTAACTTCTCTGTAAACTGGGAATGGTGAGCTATTAACTTCTTTATAGGCTTGGGCTGGCAATATAACAACTTATCTATGTACTAGGGGTGGTGGGACAGGGAGCTATGCCAAGTATACTCGGCCCTCCGTGTGAGGCAGCTAACAGGGCTATGTCCAAATAAGAACTCTCATATGCCCACAGCTCCCCGCACCTTAACACATGATTCAGAAAATGTAAAGGAATTTTTCCATGTCTATGCTGGAGTCAGGGTCTGGAGGCTTTGTTTTGTTGTTTTTGTTGTTAGGGTTTGAAAAGCAAGTGTCACACCTGGCAGTTCTCAGGGATTATTCCTGGATCTGGGTTAGCGATCACTCCAACTAGCACTTAGGGAACCATACCTGGTGCCAGGGATCAAACTGATGTTGGTGGCAACTGACGTTGTTGGGCCCCACAGGTGACTTAAGTGAATGGGGAGAAAGACGGTCACTTTATCCCCATTTGCTTCTGACACCTGGGACCCAGGGTTACAGGGTTTACTGGGTTCTTATCTCACCTCCCAGAAAGGAATTTCAGTAGTACACAAGCAGTGAAATAAATAGATTTTATTTGGAGGGCTTTAAGGTGTGGAAGGGGCAGAGAGAGAGAGAGATGTGGAAAGAGCCCATATATACCACATCTTAGCATTAGACAGGAAAGCATGAAGGTACATATCTCAAGAGGTCAAGAGGGGAGATACGGGTGACATATATGCTCAGGCACCACATGTGCTCAGCCATGTGAGCACAAGAAGCACACGGGCTCAGACAGCATATGAGTGCCCTCCCTTTGTTCAAGGTGGCCTTTCTAGGTTTTCTCCAACCTGCCCCCATGTGGGGCTTCTTCCTAGGTCAAAGTCCATTGATAAGGAGGTTACCAGGGAGGTTGGAAGTGGTGATGGTTTTCTTTGGGCTGAATCACTAAAGTTAATCAGATTAAGGGAGTGGTCGGAGGGTATTCGAGGAATTTTCTTCATGGGGAGGGGTCCAATCTTCTCAGGTCTTATCCATATCCACAAAGTGAATCAGCCTTGAAATTTTTCTCCCAGAAGTTTTGCTGACCTGTTTCATTGCCAAGGGTCTTTCCCTATTTACTTGCCTACATCAAAACCAGAGTTGGCCGCATGAAAGACCTTTTCTCTCGCACTATTTCTGTGGCTGGATTTCTATGTTTTCTCAGAAAAAAAATGAGACAATCCAGTCCTAAACTGTTGGTAGGTCTTGAAAAAGAAATAAAAAAAAATATTTTAAAATTCTGTACAGTAGAAACAAATAACACTGTAGCAGCACTGTCGTCCCATTGTTCATGGACTTGCTCGAGTGGGCACCAGTAACATCTCCAATGTGAGACTTCTTGTTACTGTTTCTGGCATATCAAATACACCAGGGATAGCATGGCAGGATCTGCCATACGGCCGGGATACTCTCGGTAGTGTTGGACATGGAGCAGGGCAGGAATAACTTCATCATGCCTGGTTCCTGCTTTACATCTTGTTTTATTTAAACCTTCTTGTTTTTCTTTAAACTTGCTCCTCCTCCCCTTGGTCATTTGGGAGGGAAGGACATCTGGGCTGAAAACTCACTGTTGGCAAATAGTTTTATAACTGATAGCTAGTATCTATAGAAGCTACCCAGATGCAAGCGAGGTGGGCAGCCACCAGAATGTTCTGAAAACATGTCTAGATGACCTATCTAACTATTTGTTTGTACTATTTCAAATTATGTTTTCTTATGAATTATGAAACTTGCAATTTTCACTTACGTTTTTGTTTGAACTTATAAGTGCAGGCTATGATGTAAACATTGACTATAAAACTTTCGACTTCTCTCTTGTTTATCATCTTGCTTTGGCCTGCGCCTGAGAGCTTGACCCCAGCTAGCTGGCTTAATAAACTCTGCTTATGTGTTACATTACTGACTGATCTCTGTGTGCGGATTCGAAGAGGGAGGAATTATCAATACCAGACCCTAACAGTAACTTGCCGGGCTCTCTAAGAGGGACAAAGGAATCGAACCCGGGTTGGCCATATGCAAGGCAAATGCCCTACCCACTGTGCTATTGCTCCATTCCCAGCAGAAACAAACTTAAAAAATAAACTATCAAATAAAGTAAAATTTGTCACCCTAGTTAATATTTTAATAAAATTTTAAATAATGCTATAGTACTTATATAACTATATGTTAAATAATAACATATAACTATATGTTAAATAATGTTATAGTTATTTATATTTATATGTTGTATGTTGGACTGGAACGATAGCACAGTGGGTAGGGTGTTTGCCTTGCACATTCCAACCTGGGTTTGATTCCTCCATCCCTCTCAGAGAGCCTGGCAAACTACCGAGAGTATTCCACCCACAGGGCAGAGCCTGGAAAGCTACCCATAGTGTATTCAATATGCCAGAAACAGTGACAACAAGTCTCACAATGGAGACGTTATTGGTGGATGCTGGAGCAAAACGATGAAAAACGGGATGACAGTGCTATAGTGCTAGTTATTTATAACATTTAATTCACTATATTTTGAAGTATAAGCTTCATCAAGATGTTCAAAGTAGTCCTTCCAAGATGGATCATTGTGGCACATGAATGATCTCAAACTTAAGCTGATATGGAGTCTTGCAGGTTGCTTATAGAAACTATTGTGACAGCATGGTGGTTTGAAATATATCCAGATTTAGGCTTACTGGCAGAAGAAACCTGTATCAGAAAAAGCCGTCTACATGACAGGGTATACCTCTAGCTACAGACACTCTGGTTTAAACAGTATGAGTCATACCACTTCTGTACTAGAAGTTCCAAACCCTTCTTCTATCCTAATATTATCAGAATGTGAACAATTAATTTTTCCAAAGCCTATAATTTTAACCAGAATTTATAACGATGTAGATTATCAGTGTATGCAATTCAATTATTTTTTTTTCTTTTGAAAATCTATCTGATGTTGATTTGATTGTTGAACTAGCCTGAACTATAGGGGAAATTACCTCTTTATTCTTACAACTTAAAGTCTCGGACATCCTTTGCTTTGCTTTTGCGTGCGCGCGCGCGCGCGTGTGTGTGTGTGTGTGTGTGTGTGTGTGTGTGTGTGTGTGTGTGTGTGTCCTAAGCATTGCCTAGTGGGTCGTAAGTCATTACAAATGGCAGTCAGCCAACTTTCCCTGAAGGTCTGAAGGTTCGATGCTAGCAGCTGAAAAGGTGATGCTGATTCCAGTCTTTGGTTCTGGAGACAAGCAGGGCCTCAGAGAGCTCAGGACCAACTAGGGCCAATCATGGAAATACTCAAGGAAACTTTCAATCCATGAGATACAACTCAAGACCTGACGTGAACAAGGCATGTCTTTTAGTATTTTAAAGAACTATCTTTTCTGCCCTAAATGATATCTTGAAATTTCATAAGATTCACAGAATGAAACAGGGTATAACAAAATAAAAATCTTGCCTGGCAAACCCATCATGCTATCTGGGTTATCTCTTCATTTATCAGTTTCATTCAAATAATTTTCAAATGAATCCAAAATCCACTGGTGTAGTCAGTTGGGTACATTCTCAAGGACAGATACATCCATAGCTATCTAACACCAAAGACTTTGCCCTCCACCTTCTTAGTTTGTTATTGTGTCATTGTATCATTCTTCATGCCTAGAGGCATACCACAGAATTAGAAATATTTATAATGTTTTTTTTTTTAAAAAAGAAACCTCTTAGCTCTTTTGTCACTGTAAATAGAAATTGACCTTTATAACCTTCATTTATTGGATTCACAAGTAATGTTATGAGAACTTCAAATGCACTGAGAAAAAAGAGCTGCTGATAATGTAATTATACTTTGTGTCACATCAAATACTATAGAAATGACACATTCTATAAGAATCATTGTCAGCATTGAGAGAAAAAAAATAATGTATACATATCTTAGCATTTTATAAAAGGAATAATTTTCATAAACTAGTATAAATAGGAAAGACAAGAATATTACTCAATGATAGAGGTCAGTAATAATGTGATCATTTAATGCATTCATTCATCAAGCTCATTTTGCATGCTTTTGTATTTAATCATTACTACAAAAGAAATATTATAAATTTGTAAATCAAATTATTTTAAATGTCCTACTTATTTTTCTAATTTGGGCTCAAAGGAATGTGTACAAAGTTCAGGGACTCTATTTTATGTTGACCCTTAAAGCCTAAACATGAGTCTGGGCCAACTATGTTTCTTAAATACACTTGATGTATGATATATCATTAGATAGGTAGATAGGATATATATATATATTTATGAATACACATGATATAAAATATATTATTCTTTAAATTATCTACAGAGGGTAGGGCATTTGCCCCCTTGCACACGACCTATCCAGGTTTGATTCTTCCACCCCTCTTGGAGAGCCTGGCAAGCACCAAGAGTATATTGCCCACACGGCAGAGCTGGCAAGCTACCCGTGGCATATTCAATATGCCAGAAGCAGTAACAAGTCTCACAATGGAGATGTTGCTGGTGCCCACTCGAGCAACTCAGTGAACAACGGGATGACAGTGATACAGTGATATCCCTATGTATATATATTCATTTTACCTGATTTCTTATATTTCACATATTAGCAAAAGTTTTTGTGTACCTTTTTTAATATGGCTTAACACAATTAACACAATGTCCTAAATAACCATCTGCATTGCAACAGCTGGCAAGATCATCTATTATTATAAATCCAAGTAATAGTCTGTTGTCAATATATCACATATTACTTATCCTTTTACTTGTATTAATAAAAAACAGACACACAGATAAATGGAACTAGATTTAAGAGCCCAGAAATCAATGAACTGGCAAATATATAGACCAGTGTTTTACAAAAAAGGTGCCAATAAATACCATGATAACAAGATTCCTTCCAATAGTTTGCAATTATAAATATGAATGAACATTAAATAAAAATGTATTAGAAATTTGAAAAAACTGAAAATTATTTAATACATAAGAAAGAATCTCACCAGAAATTTCCTTGATATTAGCCTTAACAATGTTTTTATGAATTCAACTCAAATGACAAGGAAACTAAAGCAGAAACAAACAAGGGAAATTTCACAAAACAAAATATTCTGTCCAGTGTAAAAACCTTAGAGCTCAAATATACTTGATATCAAAGGCACGTAAATCTTGTGTTAAAATTCTGAAAAGTTTTCATTATCTATACATAATGCTTCTACTACTATAATAAGATTATTCTAAAAATTGCTATATATATATAGGAAAAAAATTTGGGGGACAAATATTAGTTTCCATTTGACAATCTTTCTATAGATATCACTTAAACCCTTTTTTGATATTAGAAGTGGGAGATAAACAACATGTGGATAAGAGTAGTCTTTAACTTTGGTTTGATAACCTAGTGTTATTTGACAATAATTACAGGTTCTTTTGGTCACACAAGAGGATATTAGTAGGATACAATGGAGAGTCAGAAAGCTATCTACACTCTACAAGGGACATAATTCCCCACAACGTGCAATTATGTCATCCTAAGTGACAATAATGCCAAGCTTAAGAAATACTGGACTAAAAGTAATGATGATATTTGCTATAATTATATCTACTTTGCACAATTGAATTATTTTAAGCTAATTAGACATGGGTTTTGATTGAAACATATAAAAGCAGAATATGTAACATTGGATAGTATATAATATACACTATGAGCATTTATATACTTACTTCATTTTAGTATGAAGAAATACATGACTATTTTCATATATTTTTCACAACCATCATTCCTTTGATTTTCATTTACATGCCTAATAACACCCCTAAATATTTTAAGATGACATTATATTAGGACAAATTATACTATATATTACTTATACACACTATAAACCTTTTAAATTATATGTTAACATTAATAACATTTTTGAGATTAAAGTACAACAAAATCATTTGAGTTTACAGGTGAACTTGATTCTATTCCTTCTCATGTAGTGTTTCATCTTCACCTACCTTAAGAATACAAAAGTCTTTCCCATGCATTTCCGTTATGATCTGCTAGTATGCTAAAGTTTTTGTATTTGTTTTGGTTTTTGAACCGAAATCAAGGAATTTCCAGACTCTATTTCTTTCTAAACTTTCTAAAGAATATGCATTTTTTTTTGTATTTCCAGTTTGAAAAATAATTGCTTTTCTTTCCTCAGGGCTTTCTTATCTCTCCAGAGTCAGCTTAAGCTTTCTTGTATTTCTCATACAACATGACTCTGACATAGACCATTCTGCCTTCTTCTTTGCAGGAAGCAATTGTCTCCCAAGATATGTTCAGAGAACCCCACCACACTTCACTCACTTCAATAATCAGCCAACTTCATCTGATGACTCAGTGCAAGGGTTTGCAGACACAGTGCTGAGGACAATTCTAAGCTCCTGTGATGTTTAAGGCCATGTGGTGCCAGGAATCCAACTGTGGTAGTGTGTGTTTGTGTGTGTCTGTGTCTGCATGCACATGCGTGTGTGTGCGAATGTGTGTGTGTGTCTTTCTGTCTCTGTGCTCCAGTACTATCTCTCTGACAATACTTAGTATTTCACAAATCAAGAATATATAATTATTCATGCATTCATCAGACATTAGACATTTAACTTGTTTCCATATCCCAGCTATTGCACTAAATGATGCAGTGAACATTAGTGTGTATCTTTATCTTTGAATAAATGCCTTTGTGTTGTGAGTGTACAAGAACAGTAGTGGAATTAATGATCATGGGGAATCACTATACTTATCTTTTGAGAAATCACAATAATGTTTTCCCCAGAGGCTGAACGAAACACCATTCCTATCAAGAGTGAATGAGGGTTTCCTTTCCAACTGTTCTTCCACAAACATTGGTTGTTCCAGTCTTTTTGATATATAACATTAGTACTTGTAAGAGATGATACCTCATTGTAATTTTGATGTTATTTTCTCTGATAATAAGTAACAATGAAATCTCTCTTATGTGTGCCATCCATACATCCTCATTTTCAGAAGTGTCTGTTTATGTCTAGGTCTACATAATGTTCTTGAAATGGCAAGTTCAATATCTTTAGTCGCTCTAGTTTGGCATTTTCCTGATTGTATTACTCTTACATTTATAAGCTATTGTGTGTATATGCACCTAAATATATATATATATGTATATATGTTCTTATTATATTTGTAAAATTTCATAGTAGCCCTAAGGGCCATGGTCTGGGACTTGGAGTTTGATCCAGAATTATCAAGTAGCTCAAGGAGGTAATTACAGATCATATCAATATAAAAATGTTTGGTCATTGTTGATAATTATTGAAGCTGGTTGATGATAGCACGAGGTCTCCCTTTGAAACATTTATTACTTTCCTTCATTTGTGCACTTAACTTATATTTTCAATCAGAAGATATCAAGACATATCAATGTATGTAAGTATGAAGAATTTTTCTTTATTATATTCAAATCTATGGATAATATTTGGGCACTAAATATTTCAGTATATTTTCTCATTTATTTATCCTAGTAGAGGAAGAGTTGTAGGAAGATTTGTAGGAAGATTTGTCAATTTGAAGGTTTGGAGCAATAGCACAGCAGCAGGATGTTTGCCTTGCACATGGCCAACCCAGGTTCCATTCCTCCACCCCTGTCGGAGAGCCCGGTAAGCTACCAAGAGTATCTCACCTGCACAGTAGAGCCTGGCAAGCTACCCGTGGCATATTCAATATGCCCAAAACAGTAACAACAAGTCTCACAATGGAGACGTTACTGGTGCCTGCTCAAGCAAATCAGTGAGCAACGGGATGACAGTGATACAGTGTAGGGAGATGTATTTGCCTCTAAGTGTCTAGAAGGATCAAAGAATAATTAAGATATGACAATTTTCTTCATGACCCAGTATTGTTAGTTTTAGTTATATGATTTTGATGAAAACAATAATTTACTCTATTGGTGTAGAAAATGATAGATGATATACAAGTTAAGCAGAGTCTGTATCTTAAAAATTGCTCACGGTGTCGTCCAAAAGCCCATTAGATATAAAAGTATTGGAAGACATATGTATAAATGAGTTAGAGGGTAAGTGCAAAGTTAACAAACAAAAAGATATTGGACAATCTTAAAAATACCAATTTTATTATAATGAAGTCAACATTAAGTAAAGAGAAGAAAGCTGACACATGAAATTTAATTGAAAGTTTAAATCAAAACATTACTTTAAAAAAATATTTCATTATACTGACACATTTCTCACACATTTCTCAGAGTAAACTAAAACATACTATTTTTTATTATTTAAGGATTTTTGCTTTTGTTTTTTTCTTTGGTTTACTCATTGCAGTGCTTAAAGCTCACTCCTGGCTCTGCATTCAGACATCACTCTTGGGGGGCTCAGGAGATGATATGCAATGGCAAGGATTAAATACTAGATGACTATGTGAAAAGTAAGCTTTCTACTGTACTAGCACTCCTATCCTGTTTACTTTTTAGAACTACTTGGATATCTGACACTTTAAATTACTATAATTTAATACAAATCCTAATTTGTTATGGTTTTGCATAACATTTGTTATATGTGCGCTATAGAAAGATAAAAGTATAAATTTTGGTGTATTAATTATTTTTAAAGCTATTAATATGAAACTTAATTTATAAATTACAGTTGCAACTTAATTTTTAATTTAAGTAATATACTACGATGAAAACAAAGAGGTAATTTTACATAGAAAACAAATTAAAAATGAAAAAAGGCTTTTAATTTTTTGTCATGTAGTAGAAATAATAAGAGACAGATTGTATGTCTTATTTAGTGTTTTTTAAATGTCAGAAAAATCACATTTAAGTGTACCTTTGTTTTTTCCAAAACACTCTATTCTTATGCAAACTTTAATATAATTTTCTTGTAGGTGCTGCATTTCCATAATATTAGAACTTAACAAATAGGGGTTGGAGAAATAGTATGGCAGTTTGGGCACTTGCCCTGCACTCAGCCAACCCAGGTTTAATCAACAGCACTGCATATGGTCCCCCAAGAACTGCCAGAAGTGAGCTCTGAGCATAGCCAGGAGTAAGCCCTGAGATTCCCTGGTGTAGCCCCCCAAACCAAAATCAAAATTAACAGACATGCTTCAGTACAGATTCAACAGAATTCAACTAATCCTATTGGCCCTGGATAATTCAAATAGAAACTAAAATGATTTGAAGACTAGCATCACAATATTGAAGTTTTACGAAAGAGAATTATTTGCAGAGGAATAGTAAAGTGCACAGGGTCAACACGGGTTCCATTTCACTTACTATATTTGGTCCCCTGAGCCTGTCCAGGAGAAATCCATGAGTACAAAGCCAGGAATAAGCCCTGAACAACATCAGATGTGACCCAAAAACAAAACAAAACATTTAAAAATAGATCTTTTTGATTTATGGCAGCAGAAAACAATGGAGGAAAACAAGATACAGACAGACAAACAGATACATGGAGATCCAGGAAAGTGAGCAAGATAATGAGAGTGAGAAAGCAAGAGAGGCAAGGAGAGAGTGAGAGAGAAAAGAAGAGTTGAAAAGGTATAGCACTGTAGCACTGCACTGTCATTCGGTTGTTCATCAATTTGCTCGAGCAGGCACCAGTAACATCTCATTGTGAGACTTGTTGCTGTTTTTAGCAAAACTAATATGCCACGGGTAGCCTGCAGGCTGGATAATCTCGGTAGCTTGTTGGACTCCCTGAGAGGGACGGAGGAATTGAACCTGGGTTGGCCATGTGCAAGGCAAATGCCCTACCAGCTGTGTAAGGAGATAATAATTACGAATAGAAGTTTGAGAAAGCATTTTGGTCTAGATAATAGGGATGTTCAATGACATTCAGGACTATTTTTATATCATTTGCATAGTAATAGAGCTGTCCTGGATGTCTCCCTTCTTGTACAACAGAACAGTCCTACTAGTTTTCCACTGGGACGGAACCTTGCATTCAGACAGGTAGCATGTGAAGAGTCTGGCCAGTGTATTGATGAATACTGATGGAAGATTCTTCAGGTGTTCGGGTCTGACCTTGTCTGGACCAGGTGCTGTGCATGTCTTTACCAGCGAAATGATACGTCGGATTTCAGAAGGGAGAACGTTGGGAACGACATGTCCATCCTGCAGAATTTGGTATGTGGACAGGTGGACATGACTGTCAAAGAGATCTGAGTAGAAGTCGTGCATAATTTTCTCCATTGCCTTTCTGGAGGATGTGATAGATCCATCGGGACATCAGAGGACAGTCATCTTGGTCTTGTAGTTGGCGAAGGACAGGTGAGCATTGCTAAAACTTTTCCCGGCTTCTGCTGCACTGGCCAACACTGCTGCTCTTCTCTCTTTGAGGTCTTCCTTTATCGCATCTCTGCACAGCTTTGTGAGCTCCAATGTTAGCTTGTACTTGCCTGAGGCTCACGCCAAACTATGTTGATGAATGAGATCGAGAGTTTCCGAAGACTGTTTGTGGCTTTCTCAGTCTCGGCATTCTTTGCACAGACATGGAGGTGCTGAACCAGTCAATCGTATTTCTCGTCGATGTTGTCAAGGACAGCATCTTCTCACGTTCCTGCAATAGTGCCAAAGAGCTCCCGGTTGGTGGTCATTCTGGGAGTTGCCTTCTTAGACTTCAATTTTGCAGACCTTTCTCCCCGCTCTGTGAAGTAGAATTTCACATGAAGGAGATGGTGTTCTGATCCCGTTTGGAATGTTGGACAGCGACATCGGTCAGGCAAAACCTTCGATTGAATATTATGTGGTCAATTTAATTGTGGAACTGTTCACCAGCAGACTCCCATGTCCAGTGTTTAGATTCGGCCTTCTGGAACTATGAGTTACCATGGATGGTCTTGGTAGACATGATGAATTCAGTCTCTCACCCTGATCATTCCATTCTAGGCCATGTGTCCCAATGTGGAGTTCTTTGGGTGACCTTCTCTGACCTATCTTGGCATTAAAATCATCAACAATGATCTTGTAGAAGGTGTGGTCTTCTTTATAGAGCTTCTCCCGTTCCATGTAGAACCTCTCAATTTCTTCTTCATCATAGTTGGAAGTTGGTGTGCAGATGATAAAGATAGAAACTGCATGCAGTGAGCCACATCTATTCAATCGTAATCGTCCAATTTGGGTTGTTAGGCATTCGAATGAATCGATGCTCATGGCCAAGTTCGTGTTGACAAGGACACCAATGCCACCAACGCCTCTGTTTTCGCATGTTCTGAGGAACAGTTCTTCTCCAGTGTCAAAAATGGCGTGATGTGATAGATGTGTCCTCATTTCGGTCAGACCAATGATGTCGTACTTGATCTTCTGCGCTTGCACCATCAGGTCCTCGATGGATCTTCTGATGCGTTGAAAGTACAGACAAGCATCTTAGTCTTTCTTCGTTTTGGCAGTCCACTTCGTCCCTGAGATTTTTTCAGCCTCTCTTTGTTCATCTTTCTTAACACTGCCATATTGGGGGCTCTTTCGGTGACAGGTGAATGAGGCCAATTGTTGTTACTGTTGTTGTCATCTAGAATACGTGACAGGTAGCTTACTAGGCTCTGCAGTGCGAGCGAGATACTCTCGGTAGCTTGCCGGGCTCTCTGAGAGGGACGGAGCTTTTAGGACAGCCTCCAATCGCCCTTAGAGGTGTTACCATGGTTCACACCAAATTTGAACCCTATCAAATATGGTGCGGGATTAATAGGTATTAAGTGTTTTATGGTGTTTAGAGCTGTTATTAACTGAATTCCACGGGACGTCAGAAGACCTTGTGGCCGCCCGCCAACTAGAGGGTCAGATTTCTTCGTCAAATCCCTGAATGAATGATTTGAGGCTCTTTCTGTTCCTGGATCAAGCAGATATCATTGGGCTGCACTAGCACGCGACAGGGACAAATGGAGATGTAACTGGCGCTGTTCAAGCAAATCAAAGATCAACGGGACTACAAGTGATACAAGTAATAGAGGTATCTCAGACTTGCTATATATTTGTATTTTTATATTTTTGACTCACACCTGGTGATGCTTAAGGCTTACTTATGGCTCTTTGCTCAGTGATCACTCCTAGCATGCTCAGAGTGATAGGGATCAAACATGGGTTAATCCCTGTGCTATTTATCAAGCTATATGTGTGTGTGTGCGTGTTTGTGTGTGTGTGTTAGGGTCTCTTCCCAGTCCTCTCTCGAGCAGGCCCCCTTGAACTGTAAGGGATTGTCGAGCAGAGGGCCAAGCTAAGCTACCCTCGCTGTAAAGAGAGGGGTCCAGGAAAAAGAGCATGTCCCTATGCCGCCACCTCCACAACCGAGAAATGAGCACATGAGCACGTTGAGGGTCCTGTCAAGCAGTTCCAACTCTATTAAGCAATCGGCATGGCTTAAATAGGCTTTGGGCATACAGGGGAGAAATGCAAATGGTCACATACTCACAGTGGTCAGAACAAACATGTGTTTTCTATAGATAGGGTCACACCTTTCCTGTTTGATTACAATGGTTAAACTGTCATTGCACATCTGCCAGAAACTCTCTGTCCCATGATCGCATTGGCCCGAGATAAGTATGCATTTTGCAGCAGGCTTCCTGAGTGATATGGGAATATCTTCCCAGGACCAAGCCCAGAGATTAGTGTAGTACTTCAAAGAGGACCAAATGGGTCTTTTCTCTCAACATGTGTATGTGTTTGCACCTGTGTATGTATTTATATGTATATATATATATGTATATATATACATATATATTTAACTATATGATAAAATCAAACTGAAAGAAAGAAAACAAACATGGTGAAGTGATGAAAAGAAAGATAATTTGGTATGAAAGACCTGAATGAGAAGCATTGTTGTTTTTAATTCTGGCTAAATGTTATTGTTTATTTAAGAGGGTTGGCTTAATCACTTAAGACCCAGTTTCTTTTCTTTAATACCTGTTAATATCTTAGACTCAGATTTACTGTACCACGTCCATTACATGAGTGTTAATAGCCATCCACCACTGATTCTAAACTCAGTTTTCTTAATTCTTAAACTAAAAAGAAATATATCTGCTTTAAAATTTTATAGAAGGCTATATAAAATGTTCCGTGAACACTTAAATATATTGAAGTATTTTTATATAAACTACTAGATGAATTTATATTTTAGGCATATGTTTTGACTAATGGATTTCTGATTTTGTATAACAATGAGCTAAATCCCAGTGAAGTTATATTTAAATTTGATGGAAAAAGCCTGACTTCATTCTCATTATTTAAGTGTTTTGTGCTAGTAGCTTATTGCTACAGTAGGATTTTCAGATCATATAATGGTGTTTTAAAAAACCTTTCTTAAAAACAACCATTTTTGTTTTTATGCTCCTCATTTATGAATCATATAAAGCACAGGTAATTTTATTCCAATATGTTTTGTTACTGAAAACAAATTAGCCATTCCTTCCACATATGAGGTGTTTGAGAAAAGGCTATGAAGGGCTTTGTTAATTTTATGATAGTAGGAATAAGTTATAAAAAAAATAAAAGCAGCAAGAGAACTGTAAATAATTAAGTGATTTAAATATAGGTTCCTATTGCCTTTAAATACAGAGTAAGTTTAAAATTACTTGCTTCTATTTTATTCCTCAACATTAAAAAAGCCCCATAATGTCAGCCCATAACTTTCTCTGAAAAAAGAAATTGGTGACTATAAAAGGAGATCTTATTAATTATTTACTTTAAGTGAAAAAAATCTTAAATATAAACTTGGTGCTAATAAAAATGTTGTGTTTTAAGTGATAACTTAAAATCAATGGTTTTACTTTTTTAGGTTTTATAATTAGTGAATATTGTGTAGATGTACTATCATACCTAGCTTTCTCCTGATAAAAATATCTCTATCAAACCTGTATTAACGACTAAACTTAGAAAATAGTTCTAAACTTATATCTTAACCACACAAAAACCTCAGGTCCAGATAGGTTTACTAGTGACTTCTTGCAAACTGTTAAAGGACTACTCCAAATACTTGTAAACTTCTTCAGAAATTGAAGAAATAGAATCCTTGCAAACAATTTCTATAAAGCTAACATATCGGGGACGGAACAATAGCACAGCGGGTAGGGCATTTGCCTTGCATGTGGCCAACCCGGGTTCTTTCCCCGGCATCCCATATGGTCCCCCAAGTACTGCCAGGAGTAATTCCTGAGTGCAAAGCCAGGAGTAACCCCTGAGAATCGCTGGGTGTGACGCAAAAAGCAAAAAAAAAAAAAAAAGCTAACATATCCCTGATACAAAAAGTAGTTAGGAACATTATAAAATATAAAAAACTATAGACATGTATCCCTGATGCAATGATTTTCAACAAAATATTAACAAGCCAAATTCAACAATAAGTACATCAAAAATCATAAAATATGACCAACTAGGATTCATTACAAGGATACAAGGATGGTTTATACTCTGAAAGTCAAGCAACTTAATGCACCATATCAATAAAAATAATAAAAACCACACTATCACATCAATAAATGCTGAGAAAGCTTTTGACAAAATTCACACATATTACTTATAAAACTCAATATAAAGGTTTTGAAAGAACTTTCCTTAACATAGTTAAAACTATTTACCACAAGCCCACATCAAATATCAATCTCAGTAGTGAAAAACTGAAAGCCTTCTCTCTAAGACCAGGCACAAGACAAGGTAACCTATTCTCATCACTGCTTATCAAGATAGTAAAGGAGACCTTTGTCATAACAAATAGGTAAATGAGAGATATGCAGGACACCTAGGTTGGTGAAGAAGTCAAACTCTCACTATTCACAGATGATGTCACACTATACTTAGATAACTTTAAAAACACTACAAATTTATAATCTTAGAAACAATACGTACAGGAAAGTAGTAGACAAAACCCCATAGCTGTTCTACCTTTAATGATGAAATAGAAGATAAATAAACTGAAAAATTAATTCCATATAAAATTTTGCCTCAGGAAAGTATCTGGGAATCAACTTAAAATGAGAGGTGTAACAACTCATCAAAGAGATCATACACCATGACCAAGTGGTATTCATCACAGGGATTCAAGGATGTTTAACATTCAGAAGTCAATCAATATAATCCATTATGTCAACAAAAGATAAAAACCATATTATCACATCAATAAATGCAGAGAAAGTGTTTGACAAGATCCAGCACCCATTTATAATGAAAACTCACCAAAATGGATATTGAAGAAACTTTCCTTAATATAGTCAAAGACATCTACCACAAGCCTATTGCAAGCATTATCCTCAGTGGGGAAAAACTAAGAGCCTTCCCTCAAATATCAAGAACAAGACAAGGATGCCGACTCTCACCACTTCTATTCAATATAGTATTGGAAGGACTTGCAATAGTGGTTAGGCAAGAAAAATATATTAAGGGCAACCAGATAGGAAATGAAGAAATCAAGCTCTCACTATTCGCAGATGATATGATACTACATTTAGAGAACCCCAAATCCTCTACCAAGAAGATCCTAGAAACAATAGGCTTGTATAATAAAGTTGCAGGCTATAAAATCAATACGCAAAAGTCCATGGCTTTAACATATACAAATAATGAGAGAGAAGAAAGCGATATGAAGAGAGCAATCCCATTCACATTCATGCCTCAGAAAATAAAATACCTAAGAATCAGTTTAACTAAGGAGGTAAATAACCTGTAGAAATAAAACTACAACACACTACTTCAAAAAATAAGAGAGGACATGAAGAAATAGAAACACATTACCTGCTCATGAGTTGGGAGAATTAACAATGTCAAAATGGCAATACTCCTGAAAGCACTACTGAGACTCAATGTGATCCCTAAAGGATACCTATGACACTCTTCAAAGAAATTGATCACACTCTTGAAATTCCTATGGAACAACAAGTGCCATGAATAGCCAAAGCAATTCTTGGGGAAAAAAAAAAGATAGGAGACATCACCTTCCACAACCTTAAACTGTACTACAAAGTGGTAATAATTAAAAGAGCATGGTATTTGAAAAAAGACAGAGCTGCAGACCAATGGAACAGGGTTGAATATCCTTACACACACCCTGAAATATTTGATCATATAATCTTTGATAAGGGAGCAAGAAATGTGAAGTGGAGCAAGAAAAGCTTCTTTAACAAACAGTGCTGGCAAAACTGGAAAACTATGTGCAAAAAAATGGGCACAGACCTCTACCTAACACCATGCACAAAAGTAAGATCAAGATAGATTAAAGATCTCAACATCAGACCAGAATCCATAAGGTACAGTGAAGAAATGGACGGCAAAACCCTCCACAACATAGAAGCTAAAGGTGTCTTCAAAGATGAAACACCAGAATACAAAGACAGTCTAAGAATCACAAAATATATTCACCCAATACCCATCTGATAAGGGGTTAATATCAAGGACATACAAGACACTGGTTGAACTCTCCAAGAAGAAAACATCCAAACCCATCTGAAAATAGGGTGATGAAATAAACAGATACTTTCTCAAAGAAGAAATACAAGTGTCCAAAAGGCATATGAAAAAATGTTCTTATTACTAAGCACCAGGGAGAGCAGATCAAATCAACAATGAGATATCATCTCATACCATCGAGATTGGCTCACATCCAAAATAATAAAAACAATCAGTGTTGGCATGGATGTGGGGAGAAGGTGGTGAGAATGTCACTGCTGGTGAGAATGCCGACTGGTTCAACCCTTTTGGGAAACAATATGAACGTTTCTCAAAAATTTAGCAATTGAGTTCCCATTTAACCCGGCAATACCATTTCTGGGAACATATGCCAGAGACGCAAAAATTTACAGTAGACATAATATCTGCTCTAGAATATTTGTTGCAGCACTATTTACAATAGCCAGAATCTGGAATAAACCCGAGTGCCTGAGAACAAATGACTGGTTAAAGAAACTTTGGTACATCTACACGATGGAATACTATGCAGCTGTTTGGAGAGATCAGGTCATGAAATTTGTATGTAAGTGGATCAACATAAAAAGGATCATGCTAAGTGAAATGAGTCAGAGAGAAAAGGACAGACATAGAGTGACTACACTCATTTGGGGTATGTAAAATAACATAATGGGAGACTAACACCCAAGGATAGTAGAGATAAAGGCAGCAGGCTCGCTCCATGGCTTGGAAGCTGGTTTCATATGTCGGGGGAAAAGAGAGCTGAGATAGAGAAGTGACCATCAAGTAAGTGATGTTTGAAGGTCTCGCTCAGGATGGGAGATGGGTACTGAAAGTAGAGTATGGACTGAACATAATGACTACTTAGTACCCGTATTGCAAAACATAACACCCAAAAGGAGAGAGAGAGAGTATAAGAGAATGTGCCTGCCATAAAGGCAGTGGGGGGATTGGAGGGGTGAGGGAGGGTTTTTGAGAACATTGGTAGTAGAAAATGGACACTGGTGGAGGGATGGTTACTCGACCATTGTATGACTGTAACATAATGACGAAAGTTTGTAAGTCTGTAACTGTACCTCACAGTGATTCATTAAAAATAAATAAATAAATAAATAAATAAATAAATAAATAAATAAATAAATGGGGTGAAATTTTATACAAAGAAAACTAAATCTCTCCCGAAAAAATAGAAGGACATGATGAATGTAAACATGTTCATGGATTACTAGTATTAGTATAGTCAAAATTAGCATCTTGCCCAAAGCATCTAAATACAGATTCGATGTGAACAGTATAAAACTAGCATGAGACTACAGCAATAGTATAATGCTTGATACAGTTGCCTGAAATGTGGCTGATCCTGTTTTGGTACAGTGCTTGGCGAAGTCCTAAGCATTGCCAAGTATGTCCCCCAAACAAAAAATATCCATGACTTTTTTTTTAAAGACACAGATCAAATGTTGAAGCTATTAATGAATAATAAAACCAAATTGCTAAAGAAGTTTAAGGAAAAAAGGAAACTTATTTTTTCTTAACCTCAAATTGTACTATAAATCTGTAGTAATTAAAAAAAGTGTGCTACAAAAGAACAGATCCTCCAAGCTGGAGCAATAGCACAGTGGGTAGGGCATTTGCCTTGCACATGGCCATCCCGGGTTCGATTCTCAGCATCCCATATGGTCCCCCGAGCACTGCCAGAGGTAATTCCTGAGTGCAGAGTCAGGAGTAACCCCTGTGCATAGCCGGGTGTGACCCAAAAAGCAAAAAAAAAAAAAAGGAACAGATTCTCGGATCAAAAGTATAATATTGAGAAACTCGAGACTTATCCATTAGTATAATGATAGTAAAATAAAGGTCCAACAAGTTTGAAGTGGCGTAATGAAAGCCTCTTCAACAAATAGTTGTAGGGGAAACTGGTCGCTCACACGCAAAAAAAAAAAAAAGAAAAAAAATGAACTCAGAACACCAAGCAACAATTGTCAAATAAAAATTGATAAAAGACCCCAATATCAAATCTGAGCCATAATTTATATTTTGGAAAACATACAGAGTATTCATTGGTAAACATTAGCTTTAATATTTCACTTTCCAAGTATTTGTTACATAAATTAATTTAAATGATACTACTTGAAAAAAATCAAAATTTTTTTGGGGTTTTATATTATTCTACACCAAAGCCTTGGGGTTATATACACGACTATCTCTTATTACACTGCTTTTATTTATTTATTTACTTTTAAAATTTATTTTATTGAGTCACCATGTGGAAAGTTACAAAGTTCTCAGGCTTATGTCTCAGTTATAAAATGCTCAAACACCCGTCCCTTCACCAGTGCCCATATTCCACCACCAAAAAAAAAAAAACCAGTATACATCGCACCCCTCACCCCCCAAGCCCCCGCCTGCGTAACTGATAAATTTCACTTCCTTTTCTCTTTACCTTGGTTACATTCCATATTTCAACACAAAACTCACTATCATTGTTGGAGTTTCAACACAGACTCACTATTTTTGTTGGAATTTATCCCCCAAGAATACAGCCCTATTGACAGGGAAATATTTGATAATTAGTTTTCCACTGATGAGAATTAAGAGATAAAAAGTCACGTGGCCATGGTAGCGGCCGCGCGGTTTACAATTTCTGTATTTTAGTAATTAAGTCCAGGGAGATTTAAGTTGGAAATTGAATCATTTCCCTTCCTGGAGCAGCATGGAGGAAGAGCTTAGTTCACAGTCTGGATACATGATTGCATGCACTCGCTGGAAATCCAAGTCATATAGCTGACTCTGGCTCTGGCTCCTGCTCGTTCCGCAGCCACTTTGCTGTGCAAAGGCATGGCCACCCGGGTTGAATCTTGGCCGGAGCCCGAGCTCCGGTCCCAGCCCGAGACTGCCCAGGCGTCCCGCTGTTTCAAGTTCAAAGCACATTTTTTTTTTCGCACCACAAAGTTCATGCCTGCTCAAAGGACCCATAAAATGTCGGACATCACGCCTCCTCCTCCGGGAGGGAAGAGAGACCAAGGAAGAAGGATATTTCCTCCGTTAGCCGGCGTGGGGCAAAAGCTTAGTTCACAGTCTGGATACATGGTTGCAAGCACTAGCTGGAACACCAAGTCATATAGCGGCCTCACAACACATCACCATAAAGGGAAATATATATATATATATATATATATATATGTATATATATATACACACACATATATATATATCTCATCATCATCATCATCATCCCATTGATCTTTGAATTTCTTGAGTGGTCTCAGCAACCTCTCCATTCGTCCTAGCCCTGAGATTTTGGAAGCCTCTCTCTACTCAGCCTTCCCAACAATGCCACATTGGAAGATCTTTCAGGGTCAGGGGAATGAGACCCAGCTTGTTACTGGCTTTGGCATATGAATACACCATGGGAAGCTTGAGAGGCTCTCCCATGTGGGCAAGAAACTCTCAGTAGCTTACCAGTTTCTCCTAGAGAGAGAAGTAGGTTATAAGATATCGAGATATCGCTTTTGGGAGCTTGCTTTTAAGTCTCTGGATGTTGGCCGTTGATGGAATTACACACACCTGGGTTCCTCTGCAAGTACCTTCATGTGTGAGGCTTGTCAGAACATGAGGAGAAGGGCCTTGAGCATGGCTGTGGCTAGGTTCCGATGGTCTTCAGCCGCATATATATATATATATATATATATATATATATATATATATATATGTGTGTGTGTGTGTGTGTGTGTGTGTGTGTGTGTGTGTGTTGTGTGTGCCTCTCAGAGAGCCCAGCAAGCTACCGAAATTTTCCTGCCACATGGAAGAGACTGTCAAGCTCCTTGTGGCGTATACGATATGCCAAATACAGTAACAGTAACAGATCTCATTCCCCTGACCCTGAAAGAGCCTCCAGTCCTTGGGAGTAAGAAGAGGCTGCTAAAATCTCAGGGCTGGGATAAGAGGAGACATTACTGGCACCCACTCGAGTAAATTGATGAACGGGATGACGGTGATACAATGATACTGTAATAGATAAAGTACAATATGGCATAGAATCTAGTATCTTTAATTATTATATACCATGGGAACAATGAGAGTCTGGAGAGACAGTAAAGCAGGGAAGTCACTTGCCTTGTGTGTGGCCAATGCAGTTCGATCCCTGGAATCCAAGATAGGCTCCTGAGTTCACCAAAAGTAATACCTGAGAACAGAGGCAGTAAAACCCCCAAGCATCATTGTGTTTTAGGAGCAAAAGACTAAAAATTAAAACAACAAGGAATATATTCTCCCACTAGTGGGACTGTCATAAAAGAACAAAATCAACCAGTGTTGGTTAGTGATGTATGGAAAATATAACTCATTCATTCTGGTGGGAATGTAGATTGTTCTGACCTTTTGGAAAAACAATTCTCAATTACACTTTTTGACATATCCAAAACTCTACTCAGAGATGACATTTGCGTTCATATGTTTTTTGCAGTACCATTTACAATAACCAAATCAGGAAACAACCAAACGTCCAAAAACTGATGACTAACTAAAGAAACTATGGTACAAACAAACAATGGAAAAGAACAGGGCAGCGGGGTAAAGGGAGTAACAAAAGATGAAACCATATAGTTTGATGTATCTGGAAAATGTCATTTAGAGTGAAGTTAGTCATAGAGAAGGGAACGACACAGTATTATCTGTCTCCTATGTGGAATATAATGAATCATATTTCAGGAATATCCAATCACCATAGGAAACAGAAATTGAGACCTGGTCCTCAATAGGAAGCTTACTTACTACTGAGGGGGTGGATGTTGAGGGGAGCAGGATAGGAGCTGGGAAAATTATGGAGGGAAGTGAAAACTCTAATGGAGGGTGTGATCATGGAATATTTTATGCAGAAAACCTTACCATTAATAGTATTATAAACCGTGGTGCCTAAAATGCATTTATTATTATTATTATTATTATTATTATTATTATTATCATTATTGTATCACCATGAGGTACACAGATGCAAGATTTTCATAATCGGGTTTCATTCATTTGATGTCCCAACACCTATCCCTCCACCAGTGTACATTTCCCACAAGCAATGACACCAGTTTCCTTCCCACCAGCACAACCACACCACCCCCAGCCTGCCTCTATGGCATGCATTTTCAGGTATGAAATGAATATTATTTAATACATTTATAATAAAATTTAGTACTACCATTTAAATTAATTACTACTTCAAAACATTTGATTTGACTGAAAAGTCAGTTATTAGCAGGGACATGCCACCTTTCTCCCGCTCCACCAATCAATGGTTCACTGTGAGACTATAGTCACATTGCTTGAAACACAGGAGAATGTAGAGTTGGAAGAGTGCAGTGCAGTCAAACTAGACAGTTGGACAAAGAACCAATTTTAAATATATAACAGGCTGCCACTTCATTCTGGGTCTATAATCTTTTTTCAGTAAAATTTCCAGTGAAAGCTTATACCCTAGGCAGGCTCTTGCCTTTGTCAGTTGAGGATGGAAAGCAAAAAATAAAATGAAACTAGGGGAAACCACATAGATTTTATTAGAAAAGGAAAATCAATAAAGAAAAGGAGGATAGGAAAAGATAGGAGAGGAGAAGAGAGGGGATGAGGAGTGGAGGGAGGAAGACAGAAGAGCGGGCAGGGGAGGAGAGGGGCAGAGCATAGCAACTCCGTCTACATGGAAGGGGATCCCAAAAATGGTAAAGCTAATGAGGAGTGCTTATTTCCTTTTTTTTTTTCAATATGCCCCTCTCAGAGATCCCAACAAGCTACCGAGAGTATCTCGCCCCCACGACAGAACCTGACAAGCTACCCATGGCGTATTCGATATGCCAAAAACAAGTTGTGAAACTTGTTACTGGTGCCCACTCTAGCAAATCGATGAGCAACGGATGACAATGACATCCGTGACAGTGACCTTTGTAACCAGGCACGCAAGTGGACATAGTTTATAATGTGTTCTAAATAGAAAGTCACATAATGTCCCTCCCCAATTTTTAAGCAGTTTCCTTTTTCACTGATTTTACCCTGCTTTCCCCTTGTTCCTCACTATTTCCTATAACAGAATCACAAGTATTAGCAATGGATACTTGAAGGAACCAAAGAAAGGATTAACATCTGGCAAGTCATGCAAGAGATATACACACACCCAGAACAAAATAATAAAAAAAATCCCTGATTATAACCAAGTCAAACTGGAAGTGGACAATTTTTTAAAAAGACCCAGCATCAAAGATCACATTGGAAGTATAGATTATATAGTGCTTTTATATAAAGAATCTTTCCAGTATTCTTTGCCACTGCAAACTTTTCCCTTCACCCCCTGCCAACTTTTGTCCTTGAAGCAAGCATTCGTTGATTAAACATCTTAAGTTCCGCACACATGCATACATATCTTCTATTTGTTTTATTTTTTAAAAAGGTGAAGTTGGAAAAAGAAACTGTATTTGAGTTTTAGAGGAATCCCCTAGCTATAGCAAAATTAATATTGTGGAAATGATAGGAACAAAACAGGAACTTCCAAAACAGAAAACATAAGTTCTTAAAAATTTAGACATTTTTATTATCCTTTATCTCTGAACAGTGCACCTGTTCCAAAAGCTGCTCAACTTGTTTTATCACATATCCTTTAGTTTAAAGTTACACATTGTTCATCTTAAAAAAAAATGTTCTGGACAGCACTTTACTGACAGTGAGTTATTATCTCTAAAGATGTCAGCAAATTTGAAAATGTTTTTTCGTAAAAGAAAAATAACTCATTTAAGCTCAATTCATGATACCTACTGAACTTTTCAGTGACAGATCACTTTTCAGGAGGAAAATCTTCTATACTCCTGATATTGTAAGTAATCTATTTTAACTTCTTATTTCCATAAAAGTCGCCATATTGATTTAGTAGACTGTTCTAAAATATAATAATTTAAGTTTAATGATGCTTTGGAAAACAAACAAAAAGCATGCAAATAATGATTATCTTTGTAGATTGTTTTTTTTTTTCTTTTTGGGTCACACCCGGTGATGCACAGGGATTACTCATGGCTCTGCGCTCAGGAATTACTCCTGGCAGTGCTCAGGGGACGATATAGGATACTTGGAATCGAACCCGGGTCGGCTGCGTGCAAGGCAAATGCCCTACTCATTGTGCTATTGCTCCAGCCCTGTAGATTGTATTTTTTAAGTCATGAAAAAGTGACAGAAATATGCACCTAAGGAATATACATATAATTTATCTATTAAAAGTCAGTATTTGTTGGACTCTAATACTATTTTGAATAATAAATGCAATCAGGAATTTTGTATTTCCTTTTCATCTTTGTCCATAGTGAGGGAAAATGTTACTTTGAATGTTATTTGTTAATCTCCCATGACAATTATTTTGATTTTCTATATCTAAAAACAATTAACTTATACTTTAACTTTCATGAAATGGACTAGACACCCTCGTACCTGAATCAACCATAATAGGAAGATAGATATGAAACATGGAATATCAGATGACAAAAGTAAAGGATGCCTGAGAGACAGTAATGAAATTGATGAGAGATTTACTATTACTTCAGCTACTACAGAAGCAGTGTTTTTAATCTGTTCATCAAAGAATGGGAAGAGAGGCAGAGCTCAGTGGATTCCTTCAATTGAAGAAGCAACAGGAATCTGAGGAGCCCAGGGCTATTTGAGCATATAAAGTAGAATATAAAAGAAAAGAAAGATGCAAAAAAGAATTCAGTTATGTGCTAGGCATCTCTCAAGTTTCCAGGACTGTACTGACATATAAATGTATATGACTGCCTAGTGTCAAGGAAATAACCAAACCGAAACAAATGAAAAGAAATAGAATCTGGTGCTCACACAAAATTGAGAGAAGGGGATAAATATATCACAATGCCTAGGAAAACGCATCACTCAGGGGATTAGGTTACTGAGGAGGGAATTGCTATGATAGTGGTGAAAACAGCCCAAAGAAATGAAGAGCTAAATTCAATTTTAGAAACCAGAAACTTATCAAGGCAGGAATGGTTGAGAATGTTTGAGAATGCCCTCCTTTACATTTTACTATAGTGTGCTATGACTTTAGTAAAGGATTTATTTGCTGTTACATTGAAAGTGTGTCTGAGGGAAGAAAGTTAGTGATCACTCTAGGGCCTGTTATTCTGTAATCTACCTTTCCTGAAAAAATCTTCCCTGATAGTTTTAGGGAAATTTTTGGCCTTGAGTCTAGCATTTTTCTGTTACTGTATCCTGAATAAAACTATTTTTCTCATGTGAACTCTTGTCTCTTGAATACTCACCTTCAGGCACAAGCTCCTGAACTTGGGTTGTTATCTCATAATTAATGAACTTGATAAAATACATTGTATTCAAAACAAGTGCACTGTTTGAATAAGTGGAGGGTTTTTGGTTTGGTTGGTTTTTGTTTTTGCCAAAAGACAGTTGACAATTTCTGAAGACTCTTTATTTTATTTTTGCAATTGAAGGGTATTTGTAAGTGTCCAGTACATGAAGAGTTGCTAAATTTTCTATGTTGCATTAAGTACCCCCCTTATTGCCCAGTAGTTTTGAGGTTAATAAAGCCTGTTATGGTGATGTCAGTGGACCACATGGGTGAGTCATGTGAAGTGGAGAGGAGAAAGACAGTCACTTTCTGCCCATCTGCCTGTGCCATCCAGGACCCAAAGTTACTGGGTTCTTGTCCCACCTTGCAGAAAGGAATTTCAGGAGTAGAGGAGCAGTGAAATTAGTTTTTATTTGGAGATTTTGAAGAGAAAGAGGGAGAGAAAACGGGAGAGAGTAGAGAGTAACATGCTCAAGAGATAACCCAGGCTTCTCCAAGGGTGGAGAGAGCCCCTGCACACATTCCAGCATTAGCCATGAAAGCATGAAAGTACGCATCTCAAGACTGGAGATGCAGGTGACACATGTGCTCAGCCAACACATGTGCTTGGTCACTTAGGCAGAAGCAGCACATGGGCTCAGCAGCATATGTGCGTGCTTCCTTTGTTCAAGGCGGCCTTATAGGGTTTCTCCAACCTATGTGGGGCTTCTACCTAGGTAAAAGTCTATTGCTAGGGAGGTAACCGGGGTGTTGGGAGTGGCGATGGTCTTCTTTGAAATTCCTTTTCTTTTGTTTCTGCAGGAGCTTCTGTTGGAGGGGGTTGGTCCAGCCTACTCAGGGTCTGTTATAGACTGGCACCAGTTCTCCATGAGATCAGGGCAATTACTTCCCAGGAGATTTACTGCCATTGCCTGAGGGAGGGACCTTCCCTATCTGCCTGCCTGCATTAATGGGACCACAGCTATAGCAAAGAGAACAGGCCACTTTCCTCTTGGAATGAAGGAGGCAGTCTCAGAATCCACTTGCCAGTGAGTAGGAAGCTGAAGTTTTCTCTTGACAGATGTTTCATCTCTCCCTCAGCCACCTAACACATACTTCGTCCCCAAGGGCCTGACTTAAAATTCTAGGAATTTCCCCAGGACCATAAAATCCTGCCCTGGGGAGGCCAAAATGCCTGAAGCAAAGGACTAGAAAGAGGAACCAGTAACTTCCTTACATCCTCTGTAATATTTGTCAATTGATAAGGAATTCAGTTGATCAGAGAGCCTTTAAAAGGGCTCACACAAAACCCCCTTTCTTTTAACTTAGTCCCATACTAAGTTCCTCCCCATAAAGGAGCTCCTTTCTTTCCTCTTCTACGTTCCAATAAAACTTTCTACTTTCCAGCTCTGAGTCTGAGCATCTTTACTATTCAATATTAGAATATTGAAAATATTGAAGAACCTGGGGATCACCAATGAATAGATACCTGCCTCTGCTGCTCCAGAATCAGCTGCATCATTGGGAAAACAAATGATTCTCCAGCAACCCACGAATTTATCCCAGAGCACAGAGCCAGGAGAGAGCCCTGAGGACCACCAGGTGTGCCCCTCCCCACTCAAACACACCCCAAAAAAGAAAAAAAAAAGCCTATTATAAATTAAAACTATCTAAATACAGAGCACTGCTTTTTTAAAAAAATAGAAAAAGGTATATTTTTCAATTGGGCATATATAATTTGTCCCAAAGACTTTCTACTTTCTTAAAGACGAAAAGGTTTTCCCTTGAGTATAGGAAGACTGAAAACTCAACCCAATTTACAATTGAATCCTTTTTGTTAAATAGGGTATTTTAACCACTATTTCCTGGGGCCTGGCATCCCTTTTAAACATACATTATGAGTGATACATTCTTATCTCAAGGAAGCATTTTGCTCAGACCTACAGTCCTTCAACTGCAGAGCCTAGAAATGTAAATGCAGTCTTTGATCAACCAGGATATTAGACTTACCTGAGCTTGCCAAAAGATATTGTGCTGCTTATTAACTTACATCAAATATAAATTTCTCCTCTATAAACTGTTAGGTAAAAAGAACTATGAAAACCAAAGGTCTGTGTTTTAAAGTAAAGCTGTTGAATGATTCACTCTGTCTGCTTTCTTCAGGTTAACACTAAAAATTCTGTAGTAATTAAGGTTATTACTTGTATCCAAAGTGCAGAAATGATTTAAGTTGTAACAACCAAGTTTAAAACAGGATCTAATTTAATCACATTGATTCTATGTAAGTTAAGTATATCTCAGGATTATTAACTGTATTTGCAAAATATGTAAACATAGGCAAGTATTCAATATGTAAACACAATTTCCAATAGCTTATCGCCAATAAAATAGCTTATTATAATGAAAAGAACTATATGATTATGAGTAAAAAAAACAATTATTTCAGCTAATATAAATGCACATAAAGCATACAGGCAACATATGCAATATGCCAATTATGTGTGCCATTAAATTTTTAGAAAATAAATCTTAAGAACTGTGGAATATGGGTTCCCAACATGTAATTCTGCAGAAATATTTTTAGTCAGAAAAGAACAATAAGTCCTTATGTTTTGTCTGTTTTGTCTTTCATCCACAACTTTTAGCCACTCTTGTCCATTGCTGAGACTACCTTAGAAGTAGGTAGAAACTCTTCATAACTGCTGAAACAGGAGGCTAAACATCCAGCTGCTGCAGAATTTCAGCAAAAAAAGGGAAGAGACAAAGATACATTATGAAGGAATAAGAAAAAATAGTTTATTTAGCTCCAGTACAGGCTCAGTGGATTCATCTTCAAAGGCAGAACAAGAGGCCCAAGGTTTATAACACATGGATACAGGCCTTAGTCTGCTGGGTAGTACTATGCACTTATGTCTGGGGAGGAGAACAGACACAGTAACACATGACAAGGTGACATAATGCATAAACATTTTACAATGATAAGGTGTACAAATTTGGTGACAGAAGGACTGAAAGTGGAAAAGAGCAAAAAAAGCAGTGATGGTAACAAGATCCTTCACAATTAGACCTCCCTTTATTAAATAGTTATAGGCCTCATACATTGACACAAGGGTTAGACTTCCCTGACATATCTAGACAAACATTATTATCATGAGTTGTAGCACTGTCATCTGTCATCACGTTGCTCATCAATTTGCTTGAGCTGCACCAGTAACGTCTCCATTGTGAGACTTGTTGTTATTGATTTTGACATATCGAATGCACCATGGGTAGCTTGCCAGTTTCTGCTGTGCAGGCAGGATACGCTTGGTAGTTTGCCGGGCTCTCTGAGAGGCACAGAGCAATCGAACCCAGGTCAATTGCATGCAAGACAAACGTCCTACCTGCTGTACTATTGCTCCAGCCCATTTCTTCAATACATTCTCTTTTATTTAAATTATATATGTATACATATATATGTGTATTAGGTGATAGGGTTACAATAGTGTTCATGTTTCTGGTATTGATATCCAAAGTTACTGTCTTCCCCTATCACCAAAGTGCCCATTACCAGAATCCCTTATATCCACTCTGATCCAAGTTCCTTCAATCCTTCTGTCCCTATTATTTTTAAATTGACTGTTATATTTTTAGTGCTTACTGTTACCTCCCTTATTACAATTCATATGCTAAAGACCCTCCACTTCTGTTCCCTAGTTACTTCCCAGTAGCATATTCATTTTCCTCCCTTCCTCTCTCCCCTCACCTGGTGCTCTCCATTGTATATTCTAGTATCCGAGATTTATTGCTGATTGAGATTGTCCATGCCCTGAGTTTATCTATTGATTACTCATAGATGCGTGAGATCATCCTGTATTTGTCCCTTTTTCTCTAAGTTCTCTCAACATGATACCCTCCAATTTCATCCCAGTTGCTATGAGCCGTGTGACATTTTGGTGTGCTGTTTGTTTGTTTTGGGAACACGGCCATCTATGGTCAGGGTTTATTCCTGGCTTTTCTCATCCACATAGAAGTGATGTTTTCTATTTTATTTCAACTAATAAATCCAAGTAAGAAATAAATCCAAAAATAGAAATTTGAGTATAAACACATGTAAGCATAAAATGAGTAATTTTAAACCACTAATTATGGGGAAAAAAATTGAAAAAGTAACCATAGGGGGTTAGAGCAATAGTATAGCTGTTAAGGTGTCTGCCTTATACATGGCTGACCATTATTCGATCCCCGGCACCACATATGGTATTCTGAGAATCACCAGAAGTGAAATTTGAGCACAGAGCCAGGAATAAGCCCTGAGAACAATCAGATATGACTACAGAGAAAAAAAATGCTACCATGGAGGGTGAAAGATAAAGATGACAACATTATTCTCAAGAAATTATGTATAAGATAAATTAGTTGAGAAATATATTAAAAGTGCTAAAAAAGTGACCAAAGTTCATATCTAATTAAATCTATTTAATAATAGAGATTTAATAAAAACTTTCTAACATCTGAAATCTGACTTTATCACCATTGAAAAATTTGGATCACCAAAAAAATTCTATGTGTGATATTTCAGACATAATTATAGGCAATTGTCTGGCAGGCTTATTATAGGAATGTTACTTTGCTCACAAAAGGCTCTGTTAGAGAAAAAAAATAACTCAAAATGTTTCATATAGCTAAATGTAACACTTAAAATGATATCTCATTTTTGGTCAGCTCTGCCAATGGACATTTCCTACAATTGATGTCCCACACGTCTGCTTAGTCAGTACACATTTAGGAAACCATCTTCACAAATTTTCCTTCTGAATTGCTCATCTCTGTTAGTTTTAAATAGCTAAAATTTGCAATTTTCTTTCATCATTCTTTGGGTTATTTTAAACTGCTGGAAAATAAAATATTTTAATTTCAAGAAATTTTGAGCAGGAGCTTTCACAAAAGACCTTCAAATCACAGAATAGTAGGTTTTAAAACAGAGTTAGATATACAACATTTTTAGGTCATCTCTCCTACCAATAGTAAGATAAAAACTCCCCATATAAGCAATGTTAAAATATTATTACATAAATTTTTAAGTATTTATATATGTAGACTATGTAACTTTCTCTGTAAGCTTTAACCATTTATCTTGTGCTTACAAAGACTTGATTGAAATTCAGGTATTTTTCCTGATACCTATATTTCCATCATTAAGACACTATCTGTACTTGGAATCAGAAAATTTTAAGTGTAGCTTTATTTATGTCAATGTTTATATCTTAATAGACACCACACTTTACACTTTTGGAAAATGTACCTAAAATTTATCCCAACTCTGTAGCACTGTATCATTGTCGTCCCATTGTTCATCGATTTGCTCAAGCGAGCACCAGTAATGTCTCCATTGTGAGACTTGCTTCTGTTTTTGGCATATCAAATACGCCACGGGTAGCTTGCCAGGCTCTGCCATGCAGGGGGGATATTCTCGGTATTTTGCCAGGCTCTCGGAGAGGGATGGAGGAATCGAAGCCGCGTCGGCCATATGCAAGGCAAGCACCCTACCTGCTGTGCTATCACTCCAGTCTGTCTCTATTTACATTTAAATAGGCAATTTATGTGCTTTTGATTAAAGCAATTTTATATTATTATCAATATGTCATTAACTTAGACCTGGAGATACTTTCAAGGGGCAGAGAGTACAGGCTTTAAATGTGTGAGAATCCAGCATCCATGTGTCTCACTGCACCACCAGGTATAGGCCAGCTTAGCCTGAGCACTGCTGAGATGGTCCTGGGGACCACTACGATGATATCCACTAGGTTCAAGCTGCACCACAGTCCTGCACCAAAACTGAAACACAACTTTTCATCTCTAGACCAAGTACTACTATGAATGGTCCCACAGATCCCCAGACACCACTGAGGTACCTTCACCTCCCAAAATAATTGACTCAACGTGTAGAAAAAGTATGATATCTCAGGCTAAATTTGCAAAACACTTGATCAGAAAAGCACAATTCTCTGTAATTTAGCAAACATAGTAAAGAGAAAGTGTGATTCATAATATATATGTGGGGAAAGTCACCATATTTAATAATTTAATGATACATACTGTATTTTTGCATTTTAGAGCTCAAAAGCAGGTTGTCAATGTCTGAGTGTCTCTTTCACAAACTAAAAGTGTACAATTTTAGTAGGCAATGACAGTACTATTATTACTTGCATTTACACAAGCTGTAGTAATCTTCAAGTGAGCTACAATGATCTTTAAGTGTCATTAATTAAAGTAATATAAAGGCAGGAACATACAAAAGTATTTTTCCAAATAATTAGATATAATAAACTTTGGTGTAGTTGCTATTAACTAAAGGAGCTGTAATTAGTTTATAATTCCCAGAGCAATAGCTGGAGGAAATATTTTTATATCACTTAAAGAGAAATCCTACTTACAGACAATGCATGATGACCTTGAAAACACACAGTTTTCTTTATACTAGGTGCTCTTAGTAAATAAAGGGAATTTACGTCCATGAAATAGGACGTGATAACTTGTTATATTCTTATTTTAATTTTTATAATTAAGTTGAGGATTTTCTAAAATTATTCCACTTCTTGATATGTAGCTTTAAAAAGAAGGTGGTGAGGGGAAACAAATTTACTGTAGTTGACATAAGTAATCGCTTGTAATCACTTGTCATCCTGTTATTCATCAATTTAATCAAGTGAGTGCCAGTAACATCTCCTGTCGCATGCTAGTGTAGCCCAATGGTGTCTGCTCGCTCCAGAAACACAAAGAGCAACAAACAGCTCCTTCAGAGTCTTAATGAAGAAATCTGACCATCTCGTAGACCATCTTTTGAAGTCCTGTGGAATCCATTCGGTAACAACTCTAGTCTAGCAGTTGTCTCTAAATCACATTATGTGTCTGGCCCTTCTGATTTTCGACACCTTAGCAAACGAGACAGTGTCCCTGATCTTCAATGGTCGAAGGAGGTTGGAACTCCAGATTCCTTCTCACTTGAGATAAATGTGATACTCCAAGCATAGCTCTTTCAATTCCTCTTTGGGTGATCTGAATAGCGTTCTCATCCTGTTTTCTTATGACCCACGTCTCTGAGGCATAGGTTAGTGCAGGAAGAACGATGGAGTAAAAAAGATGTGCCCAGAACAAGAGGTTCTTCATCCTTTTAATCACTTCTTTGATGCTCTTGAAGGCGTTCCATGTTGCTCTCTTTAACCTGCGCAGCTTGGGGTGCCATGTCATTTGTCATGTTGAGTTCTCTACCTAGGTACACATAATTGCTGCATTCAGAGATGTTTGTTCCACTGAGAGCAAATGTAACGTCATGGACTAGTCCATTTCTCATGAACATTGTCTTCGTGAGATTCAGCTGCAGACCAACTATTCCACACTCGTGGTCGAAGTCAGCCAGCATTTGTGCTGCTTGGCTGATGTTTGGTGTTATTAGAACGATGACATCAGTGAAGCAGAGGTAGTATAGTTGCCAACCGTCTATCTTCACTCCCAGTTCTTCCCATTTCAGTCAACCCACTACATTCTCCAGGGTGGTACTGAAGAGTTCGGTGAAATGATATCACCTTGCCAAACCCCTCTCTTTAAGTCGATGATCACTTCTTTGTAGAATGGTGAGATCCTGTTGGTGAACCCGTAATACAGCTCACAGAGGATCCTGATGTACTGAGTTTGAACTCCCTGTTTGGTTAGGACTTTAATGACTGCTTCAGTCTCAATGGATCAAAGGCCTTCTTTAAATTGATGAACATTAAACAGAGCAGCATCTGAATTCTTGCAAAACCTCAGTGAGCTGTTTATCATGTGGATATGGTTGACCGTGTTGAATCATTATAGGAATCTGGCTTGCTCACATGGTTGTCCTTCATCTAGTGTTCTGCCTATTCGGGATGACTCAAGTGAACAATTTGTAAACGATGAACAACAGGCAGGTCAGATAGTTGCCAATGTCATGGATTTCTCCCTTCTTGTATAACAGAATGGTTCTGCTGATTTTCCATTGGGATGGAACCTTGCATTCAGACAGTTAGCATGTGAAGAGCTGAGCCAGTATATTGATGATTACTGGTGTCAGATTCTTCAGGTGTTTGAGTCTGACCTTGTCTGGACCCGATGTTGTACACTTCTTTACCAACAAAATGAAGTGTCAGATTTGGAAAGGAGAATGTTGGGAACGACATATCCATCCTGCAGAATTTGGTATGTGGGCAGGTGGATATGGCTATCAAAGAGATCCGAGTAGAAGTCGTGGAAAATCCTCTCCATTGCCCTTCTGGAAGATGTGATTGATCCATCAGGATGTTGGAGGGCAGTCATCTTGGTTTTATAGTTGGCAAAAGACAGGTGGACGTTTCGAATACTTTTCTTGGCTTCTGCCACATCGGCCAACACTGTTGCTCTTCTCTCATTGAAGTCTTCCTTTATTACTTCTCTGCACAACTTTGTGATCTCGGATGGATGTTAGCTTATGATTGCCTGAAGCTAGTGTTAAACCATGCTGGCAAATGAGCTTAAGAGTTTATGAAGACAGGCATCTGTTTGTGGCTTTCTCACTCTCAGCATTCTTCACACAGTCATGGAGGTACTGAACCAGTTGATTGTAATAATAAAAAAAAATTCTACACTCACATATAATAAAACAAAGCATTGCTATAAAAGCATTGCTGTAAAACCTTTGACATCAGAGGGTATTAGCACTATAGCACTGTCATCCTTGTGTTCATTGGTTTGCCCGAGTGGACACCAGTAATGTCTCCATTGTGAGATTTGCTGTTACTGTTTTTGGCATATCTAATATGCCAAGAGTAGTTTGCCAGACTCTGAGGTGTGGGAGGGATACTCTCAGTAGCTTGCCAGCCTCTCCAAGAGGGACAGAGGAATCAAACCCAGGTTGGCCGCATGCAAGGCAAATGCCCTACCCGCTGTGTTATCACTCCAGTCCAAAATAAGAAATAAGAATGGTGGGATGCTGCGAAAGCAGGCCTGCTCTCAGGCCAGGCACAGGCAGGAAGTGGCGAAGGCATTCAGAGCCCAGGAACCGGGACAACGGGTGAAGGATGGACAAAAGATGGGCGATGGGCAGGCTCCCTGAAGTCATCTGATCTCTCTCTTTATGTCACAGTCTTAGTTGCCACTACAGCTGTAGTCTCAGTTATCAGTGTTCCATCATCCTACTCTCCTCGAGGACCTCACAGTCTCAAAGTCTCAGTTTTTCTCCTCGTCTTCTTGTCTTCTCTTCCTTGTTGTGCTCTCTTTGTATCTTCTTCCTTTACGCTCTGCTTCTGTGTGTGCCATTATGCTCTTTTCAATCTGTCTCTCTAGTCTCTATCTGACTCTCATCTCTGCAGTCTCTCCTCTGGTCTCTGATTTTGGTCTCAGTCTTTCCTCTCCAATCTCGGTAGTCGGTAGTCTGTCCTTAACTAACTTCCATCTTCTACTTCTAACCAACCTTGGCATTATGCTCTTCTCTTTAAGTCCTCTGTCTTTGATCTGTGCCATTGTGCTCTGTCTCACTTTCTCTGTCTCCTAGTCTCTAGTCTGCTGCCATTGTCTTCTTCTTCAGTCTCTGGTCTCTTCTTCTAATCTCTTCTAAACTTGTGACCACCTACGTCTTCCTTCTTAGAAGGAGGTAGTATTTTACATAATTGTTCACTTATTATCAATGATAAATTATAACATTTAATAATTTTTTTTCAAAGAGAAAATTTTAGTATTAATGCAAATGAAGTCTGCTTTTATCTCAATAACCCAGGAACTACAAATCGTCATCCTGATCATCGTTTCATCACCAAAGAATTTAGGAAAAGTAGTAAAATATAACAAATCAGTTTATTTATTTATTTATTTATTTACTGAATCACCATGTGGAAAGTTACAAAGTTCTCAGGCATATGTCTCAGTTATACAATATTCAAACACCCATCCCTTCACCAGTGCCCATATTCCACCACCAAACACCCCAGTATACCTCCCGCCCCTGCCTCCCCACCCCCAACTGCATAACTGATGAATTTCACTTCATTTTCTCTTTATCTTGATTACATTCCATATTTCAACACAAAACTCACTATTGTTGCTGGAGTTTCCCCCCAAGAAAGACAGCCCTACTACCAAGGAAGCATTTGATAATTAGTTTTCCATTGCTGAGAACCAAGAGATATATAGCCCCACTGCTCCAAGCACATAAATCTTTTTTTTTTCCTTTTTCCTTTTCCTTTTTTATTTTTTCCCCCTCATTCCCCTTCCCAAGCCTCATAGAATGGTGGATGCCACGCCGCATTTCTCCCCGAAAATGGAAAACAACTGGGAAAGAGGGATATTTCCTTTTCTCGGCTGTTGTGGGGCTGTTGCTTAGTTCACAGTCTAGAGAAATGGCTGCTACTTTGATTACCTTCAATATTTCAACAAAAAACTCACTGTTATTAATTGGAGTTTTTCCCCAAAGTCAGACCTGCTAAAAAGGAACCATTTCACATTGCTGACAATTAAGAGATGTTAAGTCGGTTTTGGATTTCGGTATAAAGTCCAGGGAAAATTCTGCCAGAAATTGCATAGCCCATCTCACAGTCCAAGTGCATTGCTGTAAGAAGCTGCGCTGGATGCCAAAATGTGTTAGAAGGTATCTGGAATCAAAGTCTTTAGGCGCAGAGGGTCAACAACTCTTAGTTTATTATTATCAATATTTTTATATTAAGAGATAGAGTGGTGTACAAGAATACATACTGAGCATACAAGATAGCTGACTCAGTGTCTCTGCTCTGGAATTTTCTTTTGTAAATGAAAATCTCATTTTTTCTGTTGTGCAACATAACTGATAATCTATCTCATACTTTCCCCACAGATTATTATTTATTTTTATATAAAATATAAAGTCTTCTATTATTTCTGTAATAGTTGTACTCTATGTTCTATAGCTTTTGTACTTTTATATAGAAGGCAAATATTTTAAGATGTAATGCCTAAATTGCTAAGAAAACACTTTACACTTTTTAAATAAATGAATGTATGATTGCTAAAGATGCAGTTCTTACAAATTTTGGGTGAAGGAAACACAAATATATAATTATAGTTCATCTGCACACCCAACTATGCATCACAGAATAAAACTCAACTATTGGCCTTTGCTCTGAAGCCTATAATCCTCAAACTTCATTCTGAAGTAAAATTTATAAATGGCAAAAAAACAATTTTTATTATTTGTCTATTGTTTGAATTTAGGCCGGGTCATGGTGATCACGAGTTGTTGCCATCTGGCAGCTGTGTGCCAGTCTATGTGAAGAAAGTTTCACATCAAATTCTAAGTTCTAAGTGGACAGATGGTCACTGAGAAAAATGGCCATGATGTTTGTATCTAATTGGTGTTCTTTCTGGAAGACTCAGCTGAGAACTCCAGAACTGAATGTATGTAGAAATTGAATGCTGTAGCCACCAAGAAAGAAGAAACTGATTACATATGAAAAAATTAAGTAAATGACTGCAGAGGTAAGAATATCAGCTTCAGAGTATCAAGTTCTACACATACATTAATAAAGGCATAGACACCATTCTTGAGGGAATACAGAAGTATGCAATAATTAAGGTGCCAAACTGAGTCATATAATCATATATCTCTATTATAATACATATCGTCATAACCATAATAGTATAATTACAATATTTGATATTTCGCCAAATTATTTTTTTTTTACTTTTCCATTATACCTTCCCTAAAAAGTAAATTTAACTGAATAAGCTTTAATTTTCTTCTCAAATTTTTAGTATTTTAATAAATAACTATTTGTTTCATTCGGCAACAATGAATCTTTATTTACCTTATAAGAAGAGCATCTTCTCTAGTTCCCTATAGATTCTAAATCAAATTCAGTAGGTATGTTTTCTATTACCACAATTTTGTCTGTAATAATTCACCTCAGAAAATATATTTAAATCTGTTTTTCATTTAGCATTAAAGAATTTTGAAGATAACCTTAGAAGTTGTTTACTCATTATAAGTTGTTATGGAACCAAAATCATATGGTTTTTCTGAATAGTAATACTTCCATCTTCCTTAGAAGACCTGCTAAATTTAGAAAGCTATAATTTTCTTTAACATATCGCTTCTCAAGTAAAAGAATATTTTCTTTTATCTTCTAAAATGATATATCTGCATTTCTTAATTAAGATGGGCTTAAATATAAATCAGGTACATTATTTATTTTTACCTAAACCTTCCATATATTACACAATGTTTTGCTGTTAAATGATGATCTCCTTAGGGGAGCTTCTGTTGGTCTCTTGTCTCTATGCTGTCCCTATCTTCTTAGTGTTATGGTTCTTTCTTTCATTGCTTTCTTTCTTCTCTTTTTTCTTTCTTTTCTTTTTTTTTTCTTTTTGGGTCACATCTGGCAATGTATAGAGGTTACTCCTGGATCATGCACTCAGGAATTACTCCTGGCAGTGCTCAGGGGACTATATGAGATGCTGGGAATCAAACTTGGGTAGGCCGAGTGCAAGGCAAATGCTCTACCCGCTGTGCTGTCACTCCAACTCCACATTCTTTTTCTTTCCTTTCTTCATTCTCTTTCCCTATATACCTAACTCATCATTAATTTTTATCCACCCACCGATAAATATACCATTATCTATCTAACATTTTATCTAAAATCTATTGTGTATATCTTATTTTGTCTAATATCTATCTTATATCAATATCTAGTATCTATCACTCATCTACCTAGATACTTTTCTCTTCATTCTCTCCCTTTGTCTGTTTATCTTCCTAACCACCCACTTGCTTCAACAATATGATGTTACTACAATTTCAAAAGCAAATAGACATGATTTTCGAAAAAAAGTTGTTCTAACTCAGTTCTGGGAAGGTCTTAATAATATTGATGAATAAAATCCTCAAGAAACTTCATATGATAACTTCTACAAAACTTACAAAGAGTTTAAAGATAGTATAAAATATCAGATATTATATTTCATGTAGTTTTGATAGTTTTTGTACTCTAAGTTGACTAAAATTTCAACTAAGAATGAATAGCTATCAAAAACAGTAGCATAATATTAAAATTAGACCATATTTAAAATACATTATACCGCTTTCTTATTTCTATTTTTTCTTCCTCATATGAGAGGCAATAAAACCAGGATAATGGTAAAATTTAATTAAGGATTTACTCTATGTTGTGCTTTGTTTAATGTATTATATAAACAAGGGGTTTTGTTCCTAATAAAATATAAAGATATGCTTTTATTATTTCCACTAGAAATGGTGAAATATTAGGTAAATAATCAAAAGCAGATGGCTAGTGAATTGCAAAGCCATAACTTAGAAAGGAGCTTATTTTCATTTCTAGTTATAGAACCCTTTGTTTTTACAAAACAAACTTCAAGCTTCTCACAAATAGGCTGATAAACAATAATTGTATTAAAAATCAATTAGCAAAATTAAACAAATTGAACCATTAGAAAAATATAATAATGTATAAATAAATATCTCTTATGGATGTAAAAATAAAATCACCAAACCAAATCTTAATAAATAAAAGATTGCAAGTTGAAAAAGAATTTAATGTCCTAAATAGATAAACTGTATTCCATTCAAATAGAATTGAATAGAATACTGTTTCAGTTTCCATAAATCAGTTATTGTCATCTACCACATTGACAGATCAAAAGAGCAAATTACTATTAGCTTATAAATTGGTTCAAGGGGCTGGAGTGATAGCGCAGTGGGTAAGGCATTTGCCTTGCACGAGGCCGACCTGGGTTTGATTCCCAGCATCCTATATGGTCCCCTGAGCACCGCCAGGGGTAATTCCTGAGTGCAGAGCCAGGAGTGACCCCTGTGCATTGCCAGGTGTGACCCAAAAAGCAAAAAAAAAAAAATTGTTTCAGAAAAAGTATTTGGGGACCAGAGAACTAGTACTGTGGTACAGCAAAGAGCCAACCTGGTTTGATCCCCAGCACCCCATATAGTTCCCCAAGCCTGCTAGGAAAGATCATTGAGTACAGAAGCAGGGATGAGTACCACTGGCTATGGCCTCCCCAAAATCAAAGCAAAAAAACAAACAAACAAACTTTAAATAAAACTCTCAGCAAACTGGATATATTGGGAAGTATGCTCCATCCGATAGCCAGTTTGATGGTGTCATTTTCATCATTGTATTTCACTATGCTGTTTTTTTAAAAAATCATGTCTTTACTACCTTTGCATTTACTAAAAGACAATTCCAAAGTCCTGTTTCCTACTGGGTATGATTTTCTGTCTCCTGCAACTTCTATGTTGTGGTAACTAGGCAGAAGATACAGGGTCTGAAGCAGCGTTCAAAAGACTTTGAATCCTAAAGGTGTTTCTCTAAAAATGGTTCTGATATGGAACCAGATATCTTCTATAATTTCCAGAAAGTGGAAATTATAGAAGATATCTGCAGACACACCGTTTATATACACATAATCCTGGCTTTTTACACTGGAGTATTCCAAATGTCCTGGAGAAATACACTGGCTTTTCATGGAGTCTAGCATTGCTACATAATTAATTTTGTGTCACAGAGGAAGAAATCTCCAAATGTGGCAATTTTCTTACTAATAGTATCACAAAAATACATGACTTAGCATCACACTCAATGGTGAGAAAATGTCACTTTTCTACTAAGATATAGAAAAATCAAAGAATATTATGTCTAAATGCTATAAAACAATTAAAACAAAATTTAAAAAGAACAACAATGGAGGATTGATATTATCTTTTTCAAGGTATGCTCTTTGAATTTTAATCAAGATACTATGTTAGTAGGACAATAAGAGGCACATTTATCAAATAAATAGAATAAAGATGCTAGAAAAAAAGAAAGAAAAATAAACATATTATTTAGCAAAAGACCAAAAGAAATTTATTGAGATTGCATCTTTTTTTTCAAGAAAATTACTCTTTTTTTAAGGAAATTATGTACACAAAAATGTGAATGTGTATAAATAAATATCTATATGTTGATATTTTCATCGTTGGGTAGGCCCAGTCAAGAGAGACTTCTAAGATCTCAGGGAAAGGACGAATGAGAGGTTACTGAGCCTGCCTGAGAAATCGACGATTAACGGGATTTTGTTATTTGTGATTCATGTGATGTTGATATTGTAGCTTATAAACAATTGCAAAGTAGATTTAGAAGTAAAAAATTCAAAAGCTGTAAATTTCTACAAAATTTTCTATAAAAAATCTACTTGGTCAAACCACATAAGTAAAGCCATTCCTCTTGAAAAAAAATTATAATTTGATTTTATTTGGCTTAAAACTTTTTTGAAAAGTATGTATAAAAAAATCTATCAATATCACATGGGGAAGACTTGCAAAAGTATACCTCTGATAGAAATATACATTTTGCTTTTTGGGTCACTCCCAGCATTGCACAGTGAATACCCCTGACTTTGCACTCAGGAATTACTCCTGGCGGTGCTTGGGGGCCCATATTTTATGCTGGGAATTGAACCCAGGTCAGCTTTGTGCAAGGCAAATGATCTATCAACAGTGCTATCACTCCAGCCCCCTATTTATCCAAAATATACAAGGGATACTTATAAGTCAACAACAACAAAGTCTCACTTTTCAAATGGGAAAATAATTTGATCTGATACCTGACCAAAACTTATAAAATGGGAAATATACAAATGATAAAATGCTTTATATAAACCTTCATTAGTGAACTATAAATTAAAAGAGTGAAGTACTACCAGACATCTTTTAGTATGTATTCTTCAAATCCAAGTCCTCAGAGTACTAATTAATAGTGCTAACAATAATGAGTATTCAGTATGGTCACAATTATTATTTGGGTGATATTCCACTCTTTAATTCAATTTATTATGTCTATAGTACAGCGGGTAGGCGTTTGCCTTGAACGTAGCCGACCCGGGTTCAATTCCTCCGTCCCTCTCAGTGAGCGCGGCAAGCTACCGAGAGTATCCCATCCACATGGAAGAGCCTGGCAAGCTACCCATGGCGTATTCTATATGCCAAAAATAGTAACAACGAGTGTCACAATGGAGATGTTACTGGTGCCCACTCGAGCAAATCTATGAACAACAGGACAACAGTGCTACAGTGCTACATGTAACCCAGTAATACTTCTACCTAGATTGTAAATCTTATGGTTTGAAAAGATGGTACAATTAATTGCAGTGCTTTCCTTGTACACAGTCCACTCAGGTTCAATCCCTGGTATCCCATATTGCTCCCCAAGCCCTGTCATACATGACCTTTTGGTGCAGAGGAAGGAGTGAGTGTATAGCCTGGTGAGGAACCCCCCGATCAAATAAAACAAAATATGACAACAAAATCCTCTTTTATCTATGTAAAACCTGCACAGTCTATAGAAGGAACTAAATATTTACTATTTAAGAAACAGCATTCGATTGTTGGAAAAATAAGCAAATATAGTACATGCACACAATAGTAAATGGTACTATGATGAAAATAAATCTTGGATTAAAAAATGGATTGTGGCGGCTCGGGGCTTCTCCTGAAGCCCCTGCCTGGCACCTTTCCGCCGCCGCCGTCCGATCCTGACCAATCCCCACTCTGCTGCTTAGGGGCATGTCCTCATCTCAGGGGGCGTGGCCTAAAAAGTGGGCGTGGCCTCTTTCCGGAGCGGCCAACGCTAACGCGGCCGCAGTTATTTTTTTTTTACCATTCCATGCCTTCTCCTTTGGCCACAATTGATAGAATTCATTCTATCTGTGTCTTAGTGGGCGTGGTCTAAAGTGGGCGTGGCCTCCTCTCAGAGCAGCCAACGCTAACGCGGCCGCAGTTATTCTTTGCTACCTCAGCTCAATCCGTACTGTGTATTCCTTTGAAAACTCACTTTTGCGATCTCAAACATTTACGCAAAATAGCCATTAGCTTAGGCTGACAGTATAAAAGCTATCAGTGAATAAGGGAAGTTTAGCACAATCGGAGCCCCTTCTTCCCACAAAAAGGAAGAGGAATAAATAACTACAAGGTTCCAACTCTGCACTTCCGTGACAATATGAAGAAACAGCGAAAATCCCCTCCACCAAGAGAGGGAGAAGAAAAGATACTAGACCTCAAAAGAGTCTCCCAACATCTACGACCTCTCAGATAAACAATTCAGAGAGGAAATATGGAGGAGAGTCGACCTACTCCAAGCAACTATGGAACAGACATCCAATAAATTAAGGGAGGAGATGAATCAAGCGCTGGAACGGTCTACCAAGAAAATACAGGAAGAAATGAGAGCAGAAATGAGAGCAGAAATTTCAAACCTTCGAACCGAAGTCTCACAAATAAAGCAATCGGTAGATGAAATAAAAATCTCACTAGATGCCCTCAACAGCAGAATGACTACAGCCGAAGACAGAATCAGCGAGCTTGAGGATGAGCTGCAGAAAGCTTACAGACAGCAACAAATAATGGCCAAAGACCTCAAAATGGCTATAGAGCGAATCAGAGCCCTGGGGGATGACTTCAAGAGGAACAACATAAGAATCATTGGAGTACCAGAACCACAGGGAAGTAACCCCAATGAAAAAAACATAGTCAAAGACATCATCACTAAGAAATTCCCAGAGCTGGAGAAGGCAGGCGTCCAGATACAAGAAGTCCGAAGAGTGCCAGCAAAAAGAGACCCAAATAAAAAGACTCCAAGGCATATCATAGTCAGAATGGCGGATGCTGTAGATAGAGACACAATTCTACAAGTAGCAAGGTCAAAGAGGGAAATCACATACAAAGGAGCACCCCTCAGATTTACGGCCGATCTGTCAGAAGAAACCCTCCGAGCCCGAAGACAATGGTGGGACATAGTGAAAAAACTCAACGAAATGAATGCCTCACCAAGAATACTTTATCCAGCTAAACTCTCACTCAAACTCGAAGGAACCATACACTATTTCTCGGATAAACAACAGCTCAGGAACTTCATAGACTCAAAACCAATCTTGAAAGAAGGTCTAAAGGGGCTACTGTAAGACAAGGAGGAGCCCCATAAGAACAACAAATCCCACAGAAAGATGACACAAAACCACATCACAATAATCTCTCTCAATGTCAATGGCCTAAATGCACCTATCAAAAGACACAGAGTGGCTAAATGGATCCGGAAATTAAACCCAACATTCTGTTGCCTACAAGAAACACACCTGAACAAACAGAGTAAACATAGACTCAAAGTCAAAGGATGGAAAACAATCCTCCAAGCAAACAACCCCCTTAAAAAAGCTGGAGTGGCCATCCTGGTATCCGACAACATAGATTTCAGGATGAAAAAGATCAAAAGGGAAGGCGAAGGTCATTTTATGTTTATCAAGGGATATGTACAACAGGAAAAAATCACACTCTTAAACGTATATGCTCCTAACAAACGACTGGCTAAATATTTAAAACGACTCCTAACAGACTTCAAAGAGGACATCACTAACAGCACAATTGTAGTCGGAGACTTCAATATGGCCTTATCACCTCTAGATAGATCCACAAGAACAAAACTCAACAAGGAAACACTGACTCTGAATGAAGAAATTGAAGAGAGAGGCCTAATAGACCTATACAGGGCCTTACACCCCAAAAAGAAAGAATACACATTCTTTTCCAGTGCACATGGAACATTTTCAAAAATAGACCATGTACTGGGCCCCAGAACATACCTCAATAGAATCGGAAAAATAGAAATTGTATCAACCATCTTTTCAGACCTTAAGCGCTGAAGATAGAAATCAACCACACACCGACACGGAGAACCAAATCAAACACCTGGAAATTAAACAACTCAATGCTGAACAATGAGTGGGTCAGAAAGGAAATCAAGGAAGAAATCAAAAGATACTTAGAAACAAATGAGAATGAAGACACGAGCTACCAAAACCTATGGGACGCAGCTAAAGCCGTGTTAAGGGGAAAATTTATAGCTCTCCAAGCATTCCTCAGGAAGGAAGAAAGGATCCACATAGATAGCTGGACTTCACGACTCAAGACCCTAGAAAAAGACCAGAGAAAGGACCCCAAACCAGACCGAAGGAAAGAAATAATAAAAATTAGAGCAGAAATTAATGACATCGAAACCAAAAAACCAATCCGAAAGATCAATGAAACAAAGAGTTGGTTCTTTGAGAAAATAAATAAGATTGATAAACCGCTAGCAAGTCTCACAAAGAAAGAAAGAGAGAAAACTCTAATAAATCGAATCAGAAATGAAAAGGGGGACATCATAACAGAAACCAATGAGATTCAAAAGATCATTAGAGACTACTTTGAAAGTCTTTACGCCACAAAAAAGGAGAACCTAAAAGAAATGGATGGATTCCTTGATTCCTATAATCTCCCAACACTGAAGAAAGAAGACCTGGAATACCTGAATAGACCCATCAATGTTAAGGAAATTGAAACGGTAATCAAAAACCTCCCCAAAAACAAAAGCCCAGGCCCAGATGGTTTCACTGGCGAATTCTTCCAAACATTTAAAGAAGACTTATTGCCTGTTTTCCTCAAACTTTTCCAGGAAATTGAAAAAACAGGAACTCTCCCAAACAGTTTCTATGAAGCACATATCTCCCTAATACCAAAAGCAAACAAAGACACCACTAAGAAAGAAAATTACAGACCAATTTCCCTGATGAACACCGATGCAAAGATACTCAACAAAATACTAGCAAATAGGATCCAACAACTCATCAAAAAGATCATACATCACGACCAAGTGGGATTCATCCCAGGGATGCAAGGATGGTTTAACATTCGGAAATCAATCAACATAATCCAGCATATCAACAAAAGTAAAGATAAAAACCATATGATCATATCAATAGATGCAGAGAAAGCATTTGACAAGATCCAACATCCTTTCATGATGAAAACCCTCGCCAAAATGGGGTTTGGAGGAACTTTCCTCAAGATAGTCGAAGCCATCTATCACAAGCCTACGGCAAGCATTATCCTCAACGGGGGAAAACTAAGGGCCTTTCCTCTGAGATCAGGCACAAGACAAGGATGCCCACTCTCACCACTCCTCTTCAATATAGTACTGGAAGTACTTGCGATAGCTATTAGACAAGAAAAAGAGATTAAGGGCATCCAGATAGGAAGGGAAGAAATCAAACTCTCACTATTTGCAGACGACATGATACTATATCTAGAGAAGCCTAAAACCTCTACTAAGAAACTCTTAGAAACAATAGACTTATACAGTAAAGTTGCAGGCTACAAAATCAATACCCAAAAATCCATGGCCTTCGTATATGCAAACAATGAGGCAGAGGAAAGGGACATGAAAAAAGCAATCCCATTCACAATCGTGCCCCAGAAAATCAGGTACCTCGGAATCAGCTTAACCAAGGAAGTAAAAGACCTTTACAAAGAAAACTACATAACGCTACTCCATGAAATCAAAGAGGACATGAAGAAATGGAAACATATACCCTGCTCGTGGATAGGGAGAATCAATGTTGTCAAAATGGCAATACTCCCTAAAGCATTATACAGATTCAATGCGATCCCTATAAGTATACCCATGACATTCTTCAAAGAAATGGATCAAGCAATCCTAAAATTCATATGGAATAACAAACGTCCAAGGATAGCTAAAACAATTCTTGGGAAAAAGATGATGGGAGGCATCACCATCCCCAACCTCAAACTTTACTACAAAGCATTAACAATTAAAACAGCATGGTACTGGAACAAAGGCAGAGCCGTAGACCAATGGAACAGGGTGGAATATCCCTACACACAACCCCAAATGTATGACCATCTAATCTTTGATAAGGGAGCAAGAGATGTGAAGTGGAGCAAGGAAAGCCTCTTTAACAAATGGTGCTGGCACAACTGGACAACCACATGCAAAAAAATGGGTTTAGACCTTGACCTGACACCATGCACAAAAGTCAGATCAAAATGGATTAAAGACCTCAACATTAGACCACAAACCATAAGGTACATTGAAGACAAGGTCGGCGAAACCCTCCACGATATTGAAGATAAAGGTATCTTCAAAGGTGACACGGAACTAAGCAATCTAGTAAAAACAGAGATCAACAAATGGGACTACATTAAACTAAAAAGCTTCTGCACCGCAAGAGATACAGTGACCAGAATCCAAAGACTATCCACAGAATGGGAAAGGATATTTACACAATACCCATCAGATAAGGGGTTGATATCAATGGTATACAAAGCACTGGTGGAACTCTACAAGAAGAAAACATCCAACCCCATCAAAAAATGGGGCGAAGAAATGAACAGAAACTTTACCAAGGAAGAAATACGAATGGCCAAAAGGCACATGAAAAAGTGTTCTGCATCACTAATCATCAGAGAGATGCAGATCAAAACAACTTTGAGATACCACCTCACACCACAGAGACTGGCACACATCCAAAAGAACAAAAGCAACCACTGTTGGAGAGGATGTGGGGAGAAAGGGACCCTTCTACACTGCTGGTGGGAATGCCGGCTAGTTCAGCCCTTTTGGAAAACAATATGGACGATTCTCAAAAAACTAGAGGTTGAGCTTCCATTTGACCCAGCAGTAGCACTGCTGGGAATATATCCCAGAGAGGCAAAAAAGTACAATCGAAACAACATCTGCACATGTATGTTCATCGCAGCACTGTTTACAATAGCCAGAATCTGGAAAAAACCCGAATGCCCCAGAACGGATGACTGGTTGAGGAAACTCTGGTACATCTATACAATGGAATACTATGCAGCTGTTAGAAAAAAGGAGGTCAAGAATTTTGTAGTCAAGTGGATGGGCATGAAAAGTTTCATGCTGAGTGAAATGAGTCAGAAAGAGAGAGACAGACATAGAAAGATTGCACTCATCTATGGTATATAGAATAACAGAGTGGGAGACTAACACCCAAGAACTGTAGAAATAAGTACGAGGAGGTTGACTCCATGGCTTCGAGGCTGGCCTCACGTTCCGGGGAAAGGTCAACTCAGAGAAGCGATCACCAACTACATTGTAGTCGAAGGCCATGTGGGGGAAGGGAGTTGCGGGCTGAATGAAGGCTAGAGACTGAGCACAGCGGCCACTCAACACCTTTATTGCAAACCACAACAGCTAATTAGAGAGAGAAAACAGAAGGGAATGCCTTGCCACAGTGGCAGGGTGGGGTGGGGGGGAGATGGGATTGGGGAGGGTGGGAGGGACACTGGGTTTACGGGTGGTGGAGAATGGGCACTGGTGAAGGGATGGGTTCCAAACTTTGTATGAGGGAAGTATAAGCACAAAAGTGTATAAATCTGTAACTGTACCCTCACGGTGATTCTCTAATTAAAAATAAATAAATTTAAAAAAAAATAAAAATAAAAAATAAAAAATGGATTGTGGGGTGGGTAGATAAAGCAGTAATAGGTCATTTGCACTGCACATGGTTCCCTTACCCCTGATGACTGGCAGGAGAGATACCAGAGCACAGAGCCAGGAGTAAGCATTAAGCACTGCTGGTGTGATCCCTCTCACCCCACAAAAAAAGAAAAGAGAAAAAGAAAAACAATTAGCTTCAAGGTAATTTTAAAAGCATAAATATTAAAGATACATTGCTTTGGGAATGGGCGATCTCTTCCCATCTCCCTGTTATTCTGTAGCTTGGCAGTCACACCCACAAACTGCCTCTGGTGCCATTAGTGGTCATGATCCAGAGACTCACAAAAAAACCTCTGGAGAGAGCAACAAGCTGCAGAGATGCGTCCAGACCCCAAAGCCACCATCAAGTTAAAAATTTAACAGGATCACCCTATTTAAAATTTTAGAATTCCTGGAGTGTGCATGACATCCCATACTCTACTCCACTTATGTAACTAGAGTAGTACACCACATTTGATGGGATGTAAAGTAGAAGGCAACTGATCTCCATTAAAAAAATTATATTTGCACACAGGCTCACATGTAGAATGTAAGTAACCTCTTGAACAAGGGTTTGATAGCCTCAGGGGTGAGATACAACAACCTTCACATACTTTCAACAAAACTTTTTTGGATCACTTTATGAAGATTGGACTGGAGTGATAGCACAGTGGGGAGGGCCTCGAATGCAGCCAACCTGGGTTTGATTCCACATGGCAGACATGGCAAGGTACCTGTGGCTATTTGATATGCCAAAAACAGTAGCAAGAAGTCTCACAATGGAGACATTACTGGTGCCTGCTTGAGCAAATCGATAAACAATGGGACAGTGCTACAGTGCTTTATGCAAATCATTTACAACAAACAATACTGAATAAATTATTTAGGTCCTGCTTTGGGGGCAGCCTTTGGGAGCGGTGGGAATATTCAAAATAATGGTGGTAGGAAGGTGTCTTGATGGTGGAATTGCTGTTGTAATATTGAATATAATAAATTATTGTGAACAACTTACAAAAATAAAATTAAATTTAAAAACACAAAATACAAACATATTAATGTTTAGCAGGCTTATGAGTAAATAAATAAATAAAGACATATAGTTATATGGCAGATACCTGTCTGAGAGAGATACTTGTATGATTGTATGGTCATAAATGTAAAGGTTTGTTTATCACTGCCATATTAGAGTGTTGATAAACACAGAATTACAAATCTGAGAGAGCACAGTAGTTAAGGTGCTTGCTTTGCATACAGCAAACACTGGCTCAATCCAGAATTTCATCTGTGGATCTGGATATGGTTCCCTGAACACCATCAGTGTTGTCATGGAACACAGACCCAGGAATAAATGAGAAAGAGTTTTATTGACAACAAGTCAGATGGTTATAAAATGTTAGAGTTATATTTTAAAAATAACTATCTTATCTCAGAGTCACAGAAGTAATTTTTATAGTAAATGAATAATGAAGCGTATCTTTATGAATGGTAATGGTGGGCCACAGAGTGATCAATAAATCCCATGCTATCTCAGGCTGATTTCCTTTGATTTGTTTGTTTCTTGGTCTGTCTTGTGGTCATACCCAGCAAGAGATCATTCCTAGTGGGGTTCAGGGTATCATATGTGGCTCCAGGGCTGGGGAAAAAGACATATCTTCAGAAAAGACATATTCCCTGAGACATATTTCATTGTATCTGAAAATCTAAATATCCAGTCAGAAGCATGTCTGACTGTAAAGATAGCCCCAAAGGGCAAAGTTTTTCTTTTTTTTTTCATTTTATTATTTGATTTTCAATTGCTGTAGCATTGGTATCATGATTACAAGTATATGATATGCCCCCAATTCATAAGATGTAGAGACTGCAACATTTTGGGGTTGGAATAATGCAGATTGAATAGATAAAATAGAACCTTTAGTGAAATTTCAAAATATTTTACAGAGTATAATAATGCTGGATGACAAATATTAAAATTTTGAAAAAACTCAATAAACTCCCTCCTGCCCCCAAATTAACGATGGACTTGAGCACTAAATAATAATTCTGCTCATCAGATAAAAATGATAGAAAGTGGCTTTTAAGACCCACATCAAGCACCCTGGATGTGGCCCATATAAAAATAAAATAAAATAACATAAAGCGCCCAGCAAATAATGTTACTGTTTTGATTTCATAATAATCAGGGTGAGCTACAAGTTCATTATGAAAAGGTAATTCATGCGTGCCCAGACCTATTTCTTTACCTAGGTCCAGTCTCTAATTGCTGGTGAGAAATATATTGTGGGAGATATGACTAGTTGTACGTATCTAGTTGGCTTACCAGCAGAAATAACAGCAAAATCACTTTTGAAGGCCATAACTGCTAATTTGATGATTACCACTTGTCATTAAACAGATTTTAAAAATTTCAAATAAATCAATTTAAACTTAGTGAAATACAAAAAAAACCTTTAAAATAAAATAACACAGAATAACTTCATATAGTAAGAGCATTCAAATGAATAAGGAAGCAGGAAACCAGCAGAATTTGGTAGAGATCACTTCGGTGGTGGGCCTGGTGTGGCAACAACAGAACATAGAAAGAAATAATACAGATAATACAGGTTCTTTGATTAAGACAAAAATATTTTTTATAAATAAATTTAAAAGAATGTTAACCAAATTTATAATACTGGTAAATATATATATGCATATATGTATATATATATGTATCTGTCACTGTCACTGCCATCGTGTTGTTCATTGATTTGCTCAAGAGAGCACCAGTAAGGTCTCCATGTGAGACTTGTTGTTACTGTTTTTGGCATATCAAATACACCACGGGTATATATATATATATATATATATATATATATATATATATATGTATATATATATAAAATCTGTGTACCTGAACACCTACAAAGTTGTATATATACATAGTTATATATCAGTTTTATCTCAATATGTTTAGATCCTCAAAAAATGAAAAATAATCTTAATTAATTAAAATTACATGAGGTAATTTTGTTAATGGTGGTGACCACATAAACCACTAAATTAATTTTTAAGTGAGTAAGATCAGGCCATCAAGGGACTTTCAAACATCAATATGTACTATTAAATTCTGGTTATCTAGGGTTGGATAATAACTTGATTTTAATGTCATTTTCTATTTGGAAAGAGTGACTCTACTACTAGAGTAAGGAATATACAGAATGAACGTTGAGTATGTTGTTAGTACAAGAATATACATATGACAAAAAAAATAACCTACATTGATGGAGATATGCAAAATGGATATTGAAGTCAATCAAACAGGTCCGAGTGCCAGATCTGAAGCTTTTTGCAATAAATTATTGTAATTTCAGATTATAACTCAAATATCTTAGATGAGTAGATGCTTCTACATATACACTGCTGAATGAATAAGTTACTTAGGAAGAAAATATTTCAATGTAATATCGGACTCCTAATAGCTGCTCCCCTGGGACTCATTGCTACAACCACTACTGATGCTGATATGAAGTGACAAGTATCACAATTTGTTCTATGATAATCTTTCCTGAAATATATTGCCCTTCATTAGAAGTCATGTGAGAAAAATTATGCAAATCCCAACTGAGGGATATAAGTATGTCTGACCAGTACTTCTAAAAGCTATTATTGACATTAAAGCCAAGAAACAGTAGATTAATCATTAGCTAAGAGGACCCTAAGAATACATGAATGATAAATGAAATGTGATATCCTTTGTAAAATCTCGGAACAGAAAAAGATATAAGGTAAAAATTAATGATATAAATAATGTATCACCTTTTTTAATAAGAAATGTCATATTTTACTAGTTGTGTCACATGTACTTTGCCAAAGGAAGATGTTTGAAATAAGGGAACCTGGATGTGGTACATAAAAAGCCTTTGTGTAAACATCACAATTATTCTTTAAATCTAATGCTACAAAATACAAAAGTATTTAGAATAGAAGAAAGATATATTGTATTTATGTGATGTTTAAATAAAGATATGTAAAAAGTGTAAGGCTATTTAAGTGTGTTGAATAAAACAAAGCAAAATATTTTGTTGATGTATTGTTTAAATCCACATCTATAGAGCATAAGGCTTTTAAAATGTATTAATATAACAAAGTAGTATAGCAACTATACCACCTCTGCTTCGCTGACATCATTCTAATAGCACCAAACATTAGCCAAGTGGCACAAATGCTGGCCGACTTTGACCGCAAATGTGGGAAGGTCAGTCTGAAACTGAATCTCACCAAAACAGTGTTCATAAAAAATGAACTAGTCCCTAATGGTCCATTTGCTCTCAACAGATCTTACATCTCCAAATACAGCAGCTATGTGTACGTGGGTCAAGAACTCAACATGAGGAACTGCACAGAAGAGCAGAGTGGAATGCCTTTAAGAGCCTCGAAGAAGTGGTTAATAGGATGAAGAACCTCTGGCTCCTGACACATCTTTTTGACCCACCTTTCTTCCTGTACTAACACATGGCTCAGAGACCTGGGCCCTAGGAAAACAGGTAACCCAAAGAGGAATCAAAAGAGCTATGCTTGGAGTATCACATTTCACTCAAGTGAAAGAAGGAATCTGGAGTTCCAACCTCTGTCTATGATCAAGAATCAGAGACTCTGTCTTGTTTGCCAAGGCATCAAAAATCAGATGGGCTGAACACATAATGCGATTTAGAAATGACCGCTGGGCTAGAGCTGTTACCGACTGGATTCCACAGGACGTCAAAAGACCGCATGGCCGTCCACCTACAAGATGGTCAGACTTCTTTGTCAAGACCCTGAACAAATGGTTTGAGGGTCTTCGTGTTCCTGGAGCAAGCAGATACCATTGGGCTACACTAGAATGTGACAGGAACTATTCATTACTGGTGCCTGCTCAAGCAAATCAAAGATCAACGGGATGACAAGTGATACAAGTGACAAGTGATAACAAAGTAATATGTATTTTATGCATAGGAGTATATTTAAGTGATATGTATTTAGACTTCTAAATAGAATGTAGAGCATAATTAAATATTAGCCTCATTTCTCTATCCCTCTAGTAATTTTTTTCAGTTTCCTTTTTTATTGAATCACCATGAGATGCAGTTACAAAGCTTTCATGATTGAGTTTCAGTCATAAAATGATCAAATACGCATCCCTCTGCCAATGTACATTTTCCACCACCAATGTCCCCAGAATCCCACCTGCCACCCCCACCTGACCCCACCCGCCCTGGCAGAAAATACCCTTCTTACTCTCTTTCTACTTTGGGGCATTATGGTTTGCAATACAGATCCTGAGAGGCCATCCTATTTGGTCCCTTATCTACTTTCAGAACACATCTCCCATCCTGAGCAATCCCTTCAATCATCTCTGGTTTAGTGATCCCTTCTCTATACCAACTGTCTTCTCCCCCAGCTCATAAGGCAGGCTTCCAACCGTGGAACAATCTTCCTGGCCCTTGTCTCTACTGTTCTTAGGTGTTAGTCTCATATTATGTTATTTTATATTCTGCAAATGAGTACTCTGACTCTATGTCTGTCCCTCTCTTTCTGACTCATTTCACTTATGATGATACTCTCCACATCCATCCACTTATAAGCAAATTTCATGACTTCATCTTTTCCAGGTTTCTTTTACATGATACATAATTTTCCTATCATATACATTTACTTTACATTACATGAAAGTATAACATTTCAATTTTTATATGGTTTTCAAAATCTGAGAATAGTATATTTTCAAATGTTGTACTTCATATTTGCACTGATGTTATATGTGAGTTTTAAAAGCAATGATTATTGAAGTAATGACTTTATGATTCAATAAACACACACTTTATAAATCATATAGTAATATAATGGATAAATTGTCAGATATTATTATGAAGTGCTAACAAATTATCTCATAATTATAATTTCTTTGATGTGTGATACCTTATGAAGTAATATGTCTTAATCATAATATAATCAATCAAAGCAACATAAATTGATGTCACTAAAAATATATTAAAACATAGGATTCATATAGTATAATAATAGAAAGTACGCTTAAATATGATACTGCAGAATCCTGAATTGGCAGAAATCATTTGAAATGACATTCAGAATTTCTTATGTGATTTAATTTTAAATGATGTTTAAAAATTATACATAAGTATATGAAAGAGTATTTATTCTGATATGAATTATTTATTTTCACAAAACGTGAAAATTATTTTTTCTGGATTGATAGAGCAGGCAATATATTTAGCATATTAAATATATTTAGTAATATATTTAACGTATTTATATGTATAAAAATAAAAAGAAAAGGTGCAGGCGAGGGAAGGGATGCCTCACCGCACCGAGCCAGGCACAGGGCCTAGGGCAGCAGCGCTGTCTCTCCCGCCACCGGAGTTCTGTAGTCTCCGGCCGCTTCCCCAACCCGGGGAGGTTGATGGCGATGATGTGGCAGGCGAAGGAAGGAACGGAGCCAAGATGGTTGGTCTCACTTGCAGTTTATTCCAATCTTCCCTCTATACACTCTCTGCCCCCCACCTTCTCTCCAAACCCCTTTTATTGATCATGGCCCTTCCAAAGGGCGCAATACATTGATGTCACCAAAGGCACCAAAAGATCTTACAGGAAGAACATTGAGGCAACATAATTCTCTTGTATCTGCAGGCCGTTAATCTAGCCCCCCCCTCCCCCAAAGAAGATACAAAACACAAACCGATGCCTCCCTTGGGCTGAAAGCACTTGGATTTACATCCCAAAGACCGGGCTGGGCTGCAGCAAGAAATCTATATGTCAATTACAAAGTAGACAGCACCTGAAATTTACATCCCAAAGACTAGGCTGGGCCAGAGCCTGGAATCTACAATGTCAAGTCAAGCCTGGCTAGCACCTAAGATCTGCTTGTCGAAGATCAGCTAGGTTTCTGTGACAAAAGGGAAACTGCCTCTGAAATTAACTCCAGAAGGCAGATGAAAAAGGGGAAATATTCCAACAGTTGTACATCAATGCAAATAGCACAATGATAGCTTTTAAAAGAAAAGAATTTACAGCAATTCATATAGTACGTGACACTATTTTATATTTCAACCAAAATAAGTCAAAAATCAATTGAAATGAGACCAAGTATCTGCTTGTACATAATTTGGATGATTCGAGTAACAGATTTTCTAGTGCAGGTACAATGCTTGAATTTGAAGTCTTGTTCAATCAGTCTTCTACAGGTACAATCCTAGCTGTCTCAGCAAGGCTAGGAGAAGGCACCGAGAGTGAGTAACTCAGAGACCATGGTTTGTATATTTTCACTTCATGTAATAGGTAATTTAATCTGGTGATATTAAGGTAGATTTTATATTATCTTGAAAGGATTGAAAAGAATAAAATAAATAATGAGGAAAATATAAATACCATTAACTTTTTATTTTATTTTTTTTTAATTTATTTATTTTTAATTAGAGAATCACCGTGAGGGTACAGTTACAGATTTATACACTATTTGTGCTTATACTTCCCTCATACAAAGTTCGGGAACCCATCCCTTCACCAGTGCCCATTCTCCACCACCCGTAAACCCAGCGTCCCTCCCACCCTCCCCAATCCCATCTCCCCCCCACCCCACCCTGCCACTGTGGCAAGGCATTCCCTTCTGTTCTCTCTCTCTCTAATTAGCTGTTGTGGTTTGCAATAAAGGTGTTGAGTGGCCGCTGTGTTCAGTCTCTAGCCCTCATTCAGCCCGCAACTCCCTTCCCCCACATGGCCTTCGACTACAATGTAGTTGGTGATCGCTTCTCTGAGTTGACCTTTCCCCGGAACGTGAGGCCAGCCTCGAAGCCATGGAGTCAACCTCCTGGTACTTATTTCTACAGTTCTTGGGTGTTAGTCTCCCACTCTGTTATTCTATATACCATAGATGAGTGCAATCTTTCTATGTCTGTCTCTCTCTTTCTGACTCATTTCACTCAGCATGAAACTTTTCATGCCACCATTAACTTTTTAAATTCTTCAAACACGTACTGCTATATATTTTAAATTGAGACATATCGAATACTAGAATCATTAATTTCTATGTCAGAGTATGGAGTAGTAAAATGTCAGAAACCTAAACAAAACATGAACTAAATATTAGTAATTCTTATACTAAGGTAAGTGCAAAAACATGAAAATAGAGATAAGATCTGGAGCTGCTGAGCGCGAAATGGATCCTCTGCTCCTAAAGACTATGATCCCAGAGGTCTTCTAACCCGTTTTGGAACCCAGAACGGCTTCTTACAGAAATGCATCTAGACTGTGAACTGAGTTAAAATATCAGAAATCCAAAACTCGCCGTGCAAGTACGTAGAGTCTTCATTCTCAGCAATGAAAAGAAATTGTTAAATGATGCCTTTCCAGCAGGCCTGATTGTTGGGGGGAAATTCCAAACAATAATAGTGAGTTCTCTATTGAAATATTGAATGTATTCAAAGTATAGAGAGAATAAAGTGGACATCATTAGCTACTTATTTGGGGGCTGGGTGGGAGGGGTTTTTTTGGGGTTCTTGATGGTGAAACATGTGCACTGGTGAAGGGATGGGGGTTCAAGCATTATATGACTGAGACTTAAACCTGAAAGCTTTGTATTTTTTTCACGGTGATTCAATAAAATAAAAACTTAAAAAAGATAAAACATGAAAATGTTATCAAAATAAATTCTTTCTATTCTCTTTATATCAAATAGTGAACACTATTTTAGTGAGGTGGTTAATTAAGTTGGTGAGAAACTCAAAAGAATTTTTGATTTAAAAATGCATATATAGCCATTTTCCATGTGGAAAGATCCTATGATCTGTTCATCCTGAACTGTAAGCATTTTTTTTTTACTTTATGGCAAAGAAAGGGGGAAGCAATTTATTTTTGTTTTACATCCCCCACCCAGGAAATTACTCTGATTTCTCAAGAGAAAATTACTACCAACTCCGATTCTTGCAATCAGATTTCTCTCTGTGTTAATGAAACATCATCAACCCTATGACTCAATCAGCATCTTGATTGGCACACTTGAATTATTCTTACCAACATATACAAAAAATGCACCACAAATGTGGATTTTATTATCTTTGTGGAATGTGCAATGTAAAACTGCTTTCATAGCATTTTTTCTTACTACAGTTGATTTTGTGCTTCCCACTGGTTTGAGTCTCTTTGATTTAAGAATGCATATGTCTGTCATTCAAGACATTTTCTCTGTGCATTTGGCCCAAAATTTAATTTTTGGAGGAATCATACCTAATGTTGCTTAGGGATTACTCCTGATTCTACACTCAAGGATCACTTCTGGCAATCTAAGGGAAAACTATATAGTTTTCCCTTAGATTGGAAAACTATATAGTTTTGGAAAACTATATAGTTTTCCAGGAATAAAATCTTGATTGGCCCTGTGCAAGGCAAATGCCTCGATACTATCACAGCAGCCCCAACAAATTCTATTTTTTTATTTTCTCAACTGATATTTTCTAAAGTATAAAAGAAATTTTCATGTTATTTAAATTCTAATTCATTGGGAAATTTATTTCATTTAGCTCTCCCTAATATCCATTTTCTGTAATAATCTATTTTGTGATTCTGACACCTCTAATCTTTTTTTTAAATTTCTTATCTATAGGCAATATAGATAGGTTATTTAAGTAATATTTTTACGTTCCAGAAATACTGATAACAGCATCAGAAGCTCCCCAATGCTTTGGGGATACAGTTACTTATTTTTAAAAAAATTCATAATTGTTCATTTTGCCACCTGGCTAACTTACTCCTACCAAAGCTTATTAATTCTCTCTGAAAGAATGACATGAGAATTTCTTTTTCAGTTGTACACAAAGAACTCCTGACATCTCTCATATTAAAGCAGTTGTATTCCCAGTGAACCTGAACCTAAGTCCTCATAAGTCTTCCATAATAAGTCGAAAGTACTGTGAATTTTGAAAAATATCAACCCCATTAACATGCTTGGATCATATACTTCTATTAACGTTTTTCAGGTTGTTTCCCTTCTTTTTGTTAATTCCTTTCTTTTTTATAGCCACAGAAGGGGTTGAACACATAATATACAAAATTTCCCTCAGTAACAGGGTTTTCATGGAACCAATGCTGAAATGACACTAACTAAACCAATGAATGTCCACCAAGATAAGTCTTATTCAGAAAGACATTTATTCTACACTGTGTATTTTATTTTACTTTTTAATTTTTTCTCTCAATTTTTTCTTAATTGAATCACTGTGAAATAGACCCTACAAAGCTATTCATGATTAGGTATCAGACATAGTGTTCCAACACCTATCTGTCCACCAGTTTACATTTCCCAACACCAGTGTCCCCAGTTTACCTCCTATCAATCCCCATCTCACTCACAACTCGCCTCTATGTCATGTTAGATACCTCTCTCTCCTTTTGGGCATAGTGATTTGCAATACAGATATTAAAAGGTTGTTATGTATGTCCGTTTACCACGGTTCTTGATCAGCATGATCATTTCCAACTATTATTGTCCTACTGGTCCCTTATCTATCTTACCTATTCTCCACCTCACACACACTTGTGGTAGATTCCAAACATTCACCAGTCTTCCTAACCCTTGTTTTCCACCCCCCCTTGGATATTAATCTTCTACTGTATGTCTTACATCCCCAAAAAAGTGCAATCATTCTCTATCTGTCCCTCTCCTTCTGACCATTTCACTCAGTATGATATTCTCCACGTCCACCCATTATTATGAAATTTCCTGAATTCATATTCCTAATAGTTGCATAGTATTTCATTGTGTAGATGTGTCATATTTTCTTTATCCATTTGTCTGTTCTCAAGCAGTCAGATTGTTTTCAGGTTCTAGCTATTGTGAATCATGCTGCAATGAACATAGGAGTGCAGATGGTGTTTCTGCTATGTGTGTTTGGACCCCCAGGGTGTATTCCCAGAAGTGGTATTGCTGGGTCAAACAAGTGTTCAGTTTCTAGTTTTTAGAAAAATGTCCATATTATTTTCCAAAAAGGCTGGAGTGACCAACAGTTGGCATTGCCACCAACAGTGAAGCAGAGTCCCTTTGTCCCTGCATCCCTGCCAGCACTGGCTGCTTTTGTCCTTTTGAATATGTGCCAGTCTCTGGTTAATCCTTGTCATGTTTCCTTATACTCCACATATGAGTGAGATCATCCAGTGTCTTTTTGACTCTTTTCTCTTAGCATGATTTCTTTCTTTTTTTTGATATTTAACTGTTTATTAATTGCTGATATACATTTGCAATCTAGTTATCTTGGTATCAAGTTTCTAATCTTTTTTTATTTTATTTTTTTGAATCACCATGAGAAAAGTTACAAAGCATTCAGGTTCAAGTCTCAGTCACTCAATGATCAGACCCCCATCCCTTCACCAGTGCACATGTTCCATCACCAAGAACCCCAGTGTACCCCCCCATCCCACCCACACACCTATGTGGCTAATGATCTTCACTTTATTCTCTCTATACTTTGAATACATCCAATATTTCAAGAGAAAATTATGATTATTTAGAAATTTCTCCCAACAATCAAACCTGCTGAAAAGGTATCATTTGATAATTTGTTTTCCATTGCTGAGGATGAATATATGAGCCGTCACGGTTTTGGATTTCTGATATTTTAACTCAGTTTAGTTTGGTGTGTGGCTGCTCTGGATCTCGTCTGGGCGGAGAGCTGCCGGTAACACCCCTATCCCAAGATATTCTGCATGCCACATCACTGCAAGTTCGTACCTCTGAGTAGTGGGTTCTAGAAGATGGCATTCACCACGTGGGTTCTGCCACCGCCACTGCCACCACCCCTGCCAAAACAAAAGGTCAATATAGAAAAACCTTCCCCTCCTGGGGTGGCATAGAGTTGTAGCTCAGTTTACAGTCTAGATGCATGTCTATAAGAAGCCACTAGGTGCCAAAAGTGGTTAGTAGCCCTCCAGGATCATAGTCTTTAAGGAGCAGAGGAGCCGTTTCTTGTGTGGCTGCTCCAGATCTAGTCTGGGCAGAGAACCTTTGCATGATTTCTTTCATGAAGGATATTGATTGGGACTTAACCTTTATATTGTTGACTGCATTAATTTTTAACATTTCTTTTTAGGAGGTCTTCCGAATAGTGCCCAGGGAACCTAGTGCCTGACCTCACTTATCTCTGCAGTGCTGGCATCACACTGCCAAGTGTGTGATTTGGGGTAATCTTGCTCTTTGAGCTCTCTCCTCAGCAATGACCTAATTTTCCATACTGGAATGTATCTTCTACTTTCCCCTGTTCTTGGAAGTTGCACAGCACCTAATAGATTAAATACAACTGTCATTATCCAGCGCTATTAATCAAGTCTAAAGAGGTAGTATAAATCAATTCCTGTTATGCAGCAATCACCTGTGTGTTTGTGATAATGGCTGGGAACTGAGTAGCGGGGAATTTGAGAGGACCTTACAGGTAGTACTGTATTATTGACCAGTCAGTTAAGTTTTTATGCTCAGACGTTTGAATATACAGCATATCACGACATAGCATGGAAACAATTTTGTAACTTATTGAGGAGATATTAAAAAGTGGCCAACATTTTGTCACAAAGTTTATCAGTTTGAAATCAAGAATTACATAAACATATATGATTCATATATACAAAAAATTCCAAGCTTCATTTTTGTTTTCCTTTAATATTAACTTACTACATATAATACAGGCATTTTAAAAGCTTGAGATAAATCATCGTAATATAAAATCAACCCCTTTAGAGTTGAAAATTCATTGTCATTCACAATGTTGTAGAACTAACATATATATCAAAACTTTAAATGTTTTTTTGCATCAAAATAAAATCATATTGTCTTTGTTTCAAATATACTTAGATGTGCCTAAGCACTGGCAACTATCTGTTAGCTTTTGGTTTTATTTACCTATTATGAATATCTATAAAATATGAACTTTTGAATATATTTTATTTAAAATTGCCTAATGTTTGTAGGCTCATATTTATATTGCATGTGCATCTTTTTATATCCATATAATATTATAGATATATCATTATTATATGGATATAATGTATAATTATTATTTTCATAACATAATTATATGGATATAAAATAAATATTATTATTATAGTCATTTTGATGTTGCCTAGGAATTTTTGTTGTCTTATACTTGTTTTATCCTATTTTTATGTATCCTTTTAACTAGATAATAACAGCAAATATTATCTAGCAAATATTTCCATCTTCAAGTTTGCCACTTTTTCATTCAGCTACTCAAATCTGCTAGTACAATTGTCTAGTAAAATAGTATTTAAATTACTGCAGTTAATTACAGCAGTTAACTCAAATGTTCCATTGTTTGCTTTTTTTTGACACCTAATTATTAAGACTCTCTAGGTGTTAAGAGTTTGGATTTTTAATTGTAAATTTCATCTTATTTACTATAGGTGAATTAAAGTGTTTATTGGTTAGGATAAATAGAAGTTCTTCTTTAAGAATATCTGTCCAGTCACAACTGTGTATAGCTTGCAGGTGGGGACCCAGCATCACCATATCATAGTAAGTACCTGAGCTCTTGTAAGAACTTACCAGCTGGAATACTCTGCAGGTCCTCTGAGCACTACTTAGGTGTACCCCCACCCCCCAATAGAATAATTTCTGTTTATTTGTCCTGTGAAGAAAAACACATTGCATTTCTTTGCATGCTTTATACTTCTGGTTGGAGACTGTGCACTTTACATATTTATAAAGTGATAACTCTCAAAAATAAGATTTTTTCTTTCCTTCCTTCCTTCCTTCCTTCCTTCCTTCCTTCCTTCCTTCCTTCCTTCCTTCCTTCCTTCCTTCCTTCCTTCCTTCCTCCCTCCCTTCCCACCTTTCTTTCTTTTTTCTTTCTCATATTTTTACTTTTAATGGCATTTTAATATATTAATATATTTTTGTAAAACCAGTTTTCTTTGCCTCTTGATATTTCTGACCTCTCTTCTTTTAGAATGTGGTCAAGCAAATGTTTTGAAAGTTTTCCTTAAAATCCTAAAGCAAAAGGAAACTAACAAAAAGACAAAAGAAAATAAATCTTCAACTTTTCAGATTTTTTTTGTGCTGGGATATTTATTGAATAGCTAAATGACTAGCTATTTAATCTGTGTTATATTTACACCCTGTTTACACGTAGCTTAAATATGTCATGGATGTAAATTTAGAAACTTCTGAGGTTTTTTTTGAATGTGTATGCCCTTTGCATGCACCCAGTTTTCTGAGTTCTCCTGTATTCATATACATTCTTAATGCCCCATTTCCCAAAGGAACTCTCTTTCGAATTTTCCTTCTAAGATGCTTATCATTTGAATTTAATGATAATATTTGTCCCTAAGCACCAATAGACTGCTATTTCCCTTATAATTTCCTTAAGGAATGTACTCTGAAGATGCTTTTATACTCAGAAGTTCTGAGTTCAACAAAACTAAAGAAAGCACTTTACATAATTCGTCCTCTTAGACTGGTTGAAATAAACACCATTACTTTTTTTATAATTCTCTCTAGAAGTAATAACTTAAACCCAAGCTGGGAACAGAGAGTCCTATTATCAAGACTGATGTTGAAACATAGATATAGGTGTTATAAGAACCAATAAAGATATTGTAATGTTTGCCATTGTGTTTATTTTACTTTTTGAACCTTCTTTCCTGATTCAGCATTCTCTTGGATTCTGCAACCCTTTGACTAAGCCAGAGTTCCTAAGATGCTGATTTTGATAGTCCTTTTGCTCAAATATTCAATGTGTATATATTCAAGTTCTTGAATCCACTTACTCTGTCATTTTACTTTGTCATTTTCAGTGATACCCAGCAGCATGCTTTTCAAATGCATTTAAATATGGTTAACCTTAATTACAATTATTAATGGTTTATTTGTTTCTATAAATTTATTTAAAAATAAGTGCACTACATTGAAATAGTATAGTACTAGCCTAATCTCATAAGAGTCTGAGGGTATGGTGCTATCAACAGGTCAACCTGTACCTGTGGGGCAAGTGCATCAGCAGCACTTCAGGTGCCTTTAGGCTTCCTGACACCCCAAAATTGCCACTGTGTCTTTGGTCAGACTCCAAAAACTTGGGACCAAGTTTACCAAGAAACTAAACAGCCAAAGGTTAGGCACGTGGGAGTCATGCCCACAAACCACCTCCGGCTCAGCTATACATGCTCATTTATTGGCCTTATTTCAGAGACCCATAGATAAATCTTGAAAGAGATCAAAAGCCGAAGTTAATCTCAACCCTGTGCCTTGCTGAACAGACCAGGGTAAATTGAAGGGGGTAGGTTAACCTGTGCTTTCCCAAGCAGAGCCCAGGGTAGCCTCTTGCTTCTACAATCCCAAATCCTGCCATACACCAGGCCTGATTCCACTGTCAGGACAGACCTCACCAAGATACAACCTGTTGACAATTCTGGTATGCAGGTTTTGTGACTGGGGTGGACTAAATGCTGCCACTTCCCAATATTTATGGAAGCACTGGTAGTCACTCCCACGAACCAACTATAGCACCACCCTACTACTGCCCTTGCTTCAGAGACCCATAAATAAATCTCAAAAGAGATCAAAAGTCTCCATTAAGCTTGACCCCCCCACACGGCTGGACAAACCACGGTAAATTGTAACGGGGCCAGGTTGGCCTGGGGCCTGCCCAAACAGATCCCCTGGCAGCAGCTTGCTTCCACAATCCAAAATCATTGCCATACCCCTGGCCTGCCTCCTCCATCTCAGGACGGACCTCACCAAGGTATAATGTTCTGAAAATTCTGTTCTCAGGTTTTGTGACTGAAATCTCCAAGTTTTCTCGGGATTGGGATGGGTTACCTCACCCCACCTCTCTGTACTTCCAGAAGCCTCAGCAATTTGCACCCAATTCTCAATTTCCACCCAATCGAAAAACTACTCTAGCCTTACCTTCCGGATAAAAATTACCAAATGCCCTGAAAAAACACTGTGACCTCTTAGCACCTGTATTGCACATCATACTGCGTAAAAGGAGAAGAAGAGAGAGATCAAGAAGGAAAGTACCTCCCATAAAGGGAGGCTGGGAGTAGGGGGTGGGGGATGGAGGATGGTGGTGGAAAAACAGGGGGCATTGGTGGTGAGAAATGTACAGTGGGGGAGGGATGGCTGCTGGATCATTGTATGACTGAAACCCAATTATGAACAGCTTTGTAATGGTGTATCTCACGGGTGTCCAATTAAAAAAAATTTTTTTTAAAGTAATGTGGAGCTCATGCCCAATTCAATCAGCTTAATCTATGGCTGAATAAATAACAATACTCCTACATTAAAGAAAAAAAAGAGCTCAAATCAGAAGATTATCCTTAAGGTAATTACCTTATCTTTCCATTAATAAACAAGAAAAATTAATGTTGATAAACATGTTATTCCCTATTTTTAAATTGTTACCAAATTATATTATGCAATTTATATTCAAACATCAATATAAATACATAATAATATAATATATAAAATAGTATTTAAAATAGCATAAATTATCTATAAAGATAAATATATATTTATATATAAAAGGCATGCCTACATAGTAAAATGTGACAACAAATGACCGCAATAAAAAACAGAATAGAAAAAGTCATGTCATGCATTTTTTTCCTATGGTATTCAGCTTTTTAAATGTGATTGAATATGCTAAGATTTTTAATAGATGTTGCTTCTTTTCTTCCATCTCCTTACTATCAGAATTAGAGGAGTCTCTCAGGTTAATAAAGTAAAAGCAGAAGCTAGGGTGCTAGGTCAAAGCACTATGGGTTTCTTTGTACATTTGGCACATAGAACCCCCCAGACTGACCTCTAGTTCTGCTTGCTCCTTCAAGCATCTCCAGGTTTCACCTGGTGGCTTCCAGCATTACGAAAGTGGCTTTGGTGACCGCAGAATCACTTAGCTCAAGCACTAAACTTGATAGTTAGCACAACAATGCTGAGTAACACATGCCAGAGTTGAAACCTGTGTCACCTCAACACTGCTTAATAGGCCCCTTTCACACACACACACACACACACACACACACACACACACACACACACACACACACAAGCTAGCAAAAACAGGACTGAGATTTGTAGGAAAAGAATATGTCAACTTTCCTCTTTGGAGAAGGTACCCCCAGAAACATAATTTCATCTTTCATTGGACTAACAAAGGACCTCAGAAATACTTTTGCCTGATAAGGACCCCAGGACTCCGGCTACATCATGCTGGTAGTGGAACACAACTTACCTTATTGTCCTCTCTCCCCACTGCCACACTAAGAAACATGGCCTTCATAATATTTCTCTACCATTTCTGTCCATGTGATTTAAGTCCATTTTATGTCTTTTAAGTGCACGTATCACCCTGATAAATATGTTCTTTTTCAAAAACTACAAAATATGTATGGACTGCCATGCCACTTAATTTTATCAGGCATGAGACCAGACATTGCTCACTCTCTTCAAACTTGTTCTATAGTATATGTTAGTAAAAATATTTTACCAACTTAAGTTTCTTTATTGCAAAAGTAAGTTTTCCATTCAGTTGTTGCTAAGGTTTTGTTGTATGTGTGTGTGTGACTGGCATTGATGTTTTAATCTATAGATAAAAGATAAACATTTATTTATTTTTAATGGATTTGGGGGGCTAGGAACACACCCAGTGATCCTCCAAACTTACACCTGGTCACCCAGGATTTACTCCTGGCAGGTTCAGGAAACCATATGGGATGCTGAAGATCTATCCCTCTCAGCCAAGTGTAAGGCTAGAGCCCTACCTCCTGTACTATCATTCTGGCCCCTGAAGTAAATATGTTTTGCTATTGGTAATTCCTAACCTTAAACTTGTACATTCTGCCATTTAGAACTTTTTGATATTTGTATTTAAAAACTCTTAACATTCTAATTCACTTTGATTTATAAGCATTTATTTCTAAATGAAAGCTTTATCCCAAATTTAAAAAGAAACAATTAATTTAGTAAACATTTAATTGAATAGTTTCCTATCAGGTACTGTGTTAAGATATGGGAACACAATGATGAATGATGTATAGTCTTGAATATGTTCACAATTAAGCATAGGGAAGTGAAGTAAATTAATGTGAGGCTTTATTGGTCCCAAGGAGAAAATTCTTGGAACTTTCATGTCGAATAAATCTGTGATCACTTGTATCACTTGTCATTTTGTTGCTCATTGATTTGCTTGAGTGGGACCAGTAATGTCTTCTCCATTTGTCCCTGTTGCGTGCTAGTGTAGCCCAATGGCGTCTTCTCACTCCAGTTTAATGTGATAACCACATTCAAACTTTGTCTATGTTTTCTGTATTAGATAATGCAGAAAAATGCTGAATATGTATCTTATGATATCACAGAGTCTCTCCCCCACACGCCTGGCTGTCTTCCCGGGGCCCCTCAGAGGGAATGGGCTCCAGCTTCCCTCCCCAACCCAAGCAGAGCTCCCGGTGGCCAAAGACCACAAGAACCTAGCTACAGCTATGCTTGAGGCCCCTCTCCACAAGTTTGGACAGGCCTCATGCATGAAGGTTTCAGCAGAGGAACCTAGGTGTGTGTAATCCCATCAAGGGCCAACATCCAGAGAGAGACTTAAAAGTAAAGGGGCCTCGCGATATCTTTAGCCTACTTCTCCCTCTGGGAGAAACTGGCAATCTTCTGAGAGTTTCCTGCCCACATAGGACAGCCTTGCAAGCTTCCCATGGTGTATTCATATGCAAAATCCAGTAACAAACTAGTTGGAGCTCATTCCCCTGACCCTGAAGAGCCCCCAGTGCAACATCATTAGGAGGGCTGAGTCGAGATAGACTTCTAAGATCTCAGGGAAAGAACAAAATGAGATGTTACTGAGCCCGCCTGAGAAATTGGTGATTAATGGGATTTCGTGATTCCTGATGTATCTTATGAATTTACAATTGTAAGAGAACACTCAACCCGGAGATTCTTCTTCCAGCTATTTATTAAGAAACCTTCTCATGCAAACAGGAAAAAAGGACGAACGAAGCATGGGCTAAGGACGAACTAAGGAAAAGGAACCAGGGGGGGGCCCTAGCTAGGCAGCTTCCCTCCTTATATACCTCTCGCTGCTTGTTTTCGCCCACGTGTCTGCATCTGATAGGTTAGTTACAGCTTATGGGCGTGGCAAGACATCCTGTTCCTTATTAGGAATGGTTTTCGAAGCACACAGGTGTTGTTTACCAAGAAAGGTGCAATTTACAAGCACAGTGCAACTGTTGTTGCAAAGCACGGTCCCGTGGAGGCTCTCCACAGTTGCCCTTTTTTGTTTTAGAACAGCCAGTCTGCGTAGCAACCTCGGCCCCCTTGGCCTTACCCGTCATTGGGAGCCCTCTCGCTTGTAGGTCCCTGTCTTAGGTTGGTCCAAGGGTCAGGTGGGGTATAGTGCACCCTTTCAAACTCCTCAACTACAGGAGGTCCCCTGCAGTTAAGGGCTCTCAGCTGCATAATACCTTTGCTACGTCCAGCTAGACCTGATTGTTCTGAGCGAGATTATTGTTTCAAAGTTGCAAGCCAAAGCTGCGGGGATTGCTGTGCCTCCAGGGCCACGAATGCCTGTAAATATCACGCTTTTGTAAATAGCTGTTCTTGCTGCATTTTGTATAGACACCAGGCAAAAAACCAAAGCAGCGAGAAGCAATAAGGACAGTACTGCTCCCACCCCCGCCCACTCTTTGATAAATGGAGGGGACTCCTACTCTGGGCCTATTAAGATGGGTAAGGAAGGGGGAAATCTATGCACAGGCGTTAAAGCAGGCCATGTTGTAGCAATGGCCCAGGAAGCTGCTTCTTCAGCTCATATCACAGGAATCAGGCTGAGCACGAGCACCAGTTTGCACATCTTGGTCTACTGGAGGCGCAGTCTTCCGTGTCAGGCATTCAGGAATCCACGCTGGTTCTGCCCTGACCTGTGGAAAAAACACAAAACAGAACCCCTGGCCCGGGTTAACACGGGGTCCGAGCTGTGCCATCCACCAGAAAGGGTATAGGTGGAATCAGTTTGGCGATGAATCAGGAGACTCTGGCGGTCTGAGATCCAAATCAGGTGCTTGAATTCTGCTTCTGATAAGACGTAAAGGGATCCAAAGTTTCTTAGCGGGGTTATCATCTGTTGAAACAAAAGCATAGCCTTTTCCTCGAATGAGGAGTTTCCCTGCTACCCATTCTTTGTCAATTTTAATCCAAATGGGAGAGTTAATAGTTTCTTGAGTGTGCGCATCTTCCTGAAAATGCCTCTCAGCTGCTGTATAGGGTTCTCCCTGAGGTAAATTTAAAAAGTTTAAAGTAAACAATGTCAGGGACAAGGAATCAAGTGGAGGCATACCTCCTTTTTTAATTTTCAATAACTGTGTTTTGAGGGTTCTATGGGCACGTTCGACTATGCCTTGACCCTGAGGGTTGTAAGGGATTCCAGTAATGTGTTTAATTTGCCATTCATCACAGAAATCTTGAAAAGCTTTACTAGTATAGGCTGGGCCGTTGTCAGTTTTAATAGCAGAGGGAACGCCCATGACAGAAAAACATTGTAGTAGGAAGGAGCAGACTGCTCTGGTTCTCTCAGAAGTCATGGGAACAGCCCATGTGAAGCCAGAATAAGTATCTATAGTTACATGGAGAAAAGGCTTCTTGGGGAAGCACGTGACGTGAGTAACATCCATTTGCCATAATTCATTGGTCTGTAGACCTCGGGGATTGGCCCCTGCCACATGGGAGGTACAGTGTAAAGGGGCACAAACAGAGCAAGCACGGACAATATGCCTGGCTTCTCGAATTGGGATATGATGATGAATATGAAGGCGCCGGGCGTTTGTGTGTAAGGCCTGGTGCTCTTCTGCAGCAGAGGTAAAAATTGGTGCTGCCAAGAGATCAGCGGCTTCATTTCCCTGGGCCATAGGTCCTGGAAGATCAGAATGAGATCTGATATGAGTAATGAAAACAGGTTCAGAGCGCTTTTGTAAAAGCGCTTGTAGCTGCTCAAGTAATTGTTGGACTATAGGATTGGGGGCATTTAGAGCAGCCGTCACGATGCCAGGGAAGAGACCAACCACATAAGCTGAGTCTGAGACTATATTAGCAGGTCCTGGCACATGGGAGAGTAGATACACCAAAGTGGCAAGTTCCACTTGCTGGGCAGAGGTATAGTTAGTGTTTACTGTTGTGGTCAGGGCGGGTCCAGAAATTCCGCCTTTCCCTGAGGCAGAACCATCAATATAATATACTGGAGCATCAGGAATAGGAGATGGGCGAATGATAGAGGAAATGATAAATGGGGTTTTTTTGAAAAAATCCCAAGTTTTTCCTGCTGGATAGTGGGAGGAAATTTCTCCTGAAAAATCAGCTAAAGCTCTTTGCAAAGCATCACTGAGGGGCAGGATAGAAGCAATCTCTTTTTCAGGAATGGGGAGAACAATGATATGAGGATCAAATCCCAGCATGGCAAGGGCTCTCAGTCTTCCTTTGATTATGAGTTTAGTCATTAACTCAAGGTAAGGCACAAGAGTGCGAGACTCCTTATTGTGCAAATAAAGCCACTCTATTGGGCCCGAAAGCTGTGCTAGAGCAGCAGTGGGCGAGTGGGGAGTATCAAAAAGCAAAAGCCACAATTTTTCTCCCGGAACAAACCGGGAAAGATGGGATTTCTGGAGTCGATCTAGAAAAAATTCTAATTCTTTCCGAGCTTCAGGGGTAAACTGCCTAGGACTGTTCAGGGCGGAGTCGCCTTCAAGGGTCAGGAATAGATTACGGAGGTCTGAGTTGGGAATGCCCAGAGAGGGGCGAACCCAGTTAATATTTCCTAGCAGTTTTTGGAAGTCATTAAGGGTTTTCAGTTTATCATGGCGAATAGAAATTTTTTGAGGTCGTACGGTAGTACGCTCAAGAACATAGCCCAAATACTCATATGGAGACAACACCTGAATTTTTTCTGTGGCTACTTGTAACCCAGCTGCGGGTAGACGAGTCATAACATCCTCATACAATCTCTGGAGTTCTCCATCATTAGAACATGCAAGCAAGATATCATCCATATAGTGAATAACATAAGCCTGAGGAAACTTAACACGGGAAGGGCGCAAGACCAAGTCAACAAAATACTGACACATGATAGGGGAATTGGTCATTCCCTGAGGTAGAACAGTCCATTGATACCTGCGCATAGGAGCGCGGTTATTAAGAGAGGGAACAGAAAATGCAAAACGCTTACGATCATCCGGATGGATAGGAATGTTGTAAAAACAATCTTTTAAATCAATGACAACCAGTGACCAATCTTTAGGAACGGCAGCAGGGGAAGGAAGGCCAGGCTGGAGAGCCCCCATGGGAACCATGGTGGCGTTAACATTTCGTAGGTCAGTCAACAGACGCCACTTGCCTGACTTCTTTTGGATAACAAAAACAGGGGAATTCCATTCTGAAAATGAGGTTTCTATATGTCCCAACTCCAGTTGTTCTTCTACTAAAGATTCTAACACCCTTAGTTTTTCATTATTAAGGGGCCACTGGGAAGACCACACAGGATGGTGGGATTTCCACTGAATACAGAGGGGTGCTGGGCGTGAAACCGCAGCAGCTCCGATTAAACAAGGAGAGGCCTCAGAGTCAAAGCCCACAGCAGGAAGTGGAACGGGAATCCTAATCTCCGCGTTCCACTGCTCAAGTAAATCCCGTCCCCATAAATTCATAGGTACGGGTGCTATGTAGGGCTGGAAAATGGCTGTAATGCCCTCTGGGCCAATACATCTTAGCCACCTGGCACTTTGCCGGACAGAGGAGGAAGGCATCATGCCTACTCCATACAAACCATAAGGTACTGCCTGCACGGCCCAGTTCCTGGGCCAATGTTGGGAAGAAATGACAGAGGCGTCAGCTCCTGAGTCAATCATTCCTATAAATTTCTTCCCATGAATCTCAATAGTTAAAAGTGGGCGGTTGTCTTTCTTCAGATGGGCAACACAAGCAATTATAGGATTTGTGCTGTCAAAATCTCCCCCACTAGGGCGAGTGGATAGACCTGGCACAACCAAAGGTAGCAAAAGGAGCTGAGCTATGGGTTGTCCCTTATCAAATGTCCAAACAGTAGGCACCGTGATAACAATTGTTATTTCACCAGTATGGTCAGGATCAATGACCACGGTATGAACAATAATTCCCTTAATAATAAAACTGTTGTTTCCCAAGAGTAGGCCTATAGTGCCTTGTGGAATTGGTCCCTTTATACCCGAATTTAATTTGTAGGGACACTGGGCAGGGGCTATAGTAATCATATCAGGGCAGGAAATATTCAAGGCTGCGCTTCCTGCCGTCACTGGTTGCAGTGAGTCTATTGATCGGAGCTCAGCTGACTGGAGTTCTGAGACTCCACCTTGGGGAGAGAGACTGCAAACGGAAACATCCCCGGATTTCGCTGGGCCTGGGGCTGGCCCCCTGACAAGTTTCCCGAATTGGAGTCAACAGCTGCATGAAAATTAAAGGGACAATCTTTGGCCCAGTGGTTTCCCTTTTTACATCTGGGACAGGGCCCAGGACGTGCTCTCACAGTAGCACGGTCTGGAGGTGCCCTGTAATCTTTACGAAAGTGGTCTGGTCTCCCACGATTGAAATATCCTTTCTGAGCTTGTCTCTGTACTGTACCGGTCTCAACAGTCCTAGCCTGCATTTTATGTCTAGCAGAACCAACATTCCTGCATGCGTCCAAGTACCCCATTATGTCTTCCTTCTCCTTAAGAGGGCGCAGAATGGCCTGGCAATCCTCATTAGCATTTTCAAAGGCCAATTGTTTAGTTAACAGCTCATGAGTCTCCTTACCCTCAACCTGCGTTTCTATGGCTTCCATTAATCTTCCTACGAAGTCTGCATAAGGTTCTGAGGCTCTCTGGACAATCTTTGTAAAGCTTTCTTTAAATTCCGCATCTGCATCAACCTTCTCCCACGCACGCAGGGCTACGCCACGGACATGAGCAAGAACAGCACGAGGCAAGGTGACTTGCCTTTCAGGATGGCGCCATTTTCCTTCACCAATTAACATCTTATGAGTCAATTTAATCCCTGAAAAGTTTCTTTCAGCATGGCCTAGGCCTTCAAACTCTGCCTTGGCCTCCTTGCTGAGCCACATTCTCCACTGCAAATACTGAGAAGAGCTTAAGCACGTTTTAGCAACCATGTGAAAATCTTGAGGTGCCCAGTGGGCCTTTTTACTCCAGTCTGTAAGATACTCTCTACAGTACGGAGATGTGGGCCCATATGAGACACAGGCCTGTTTGAAACGACTGAGAGAATCCATCCTTAACCTGCGGAAAGATGGAGGCCACTGCCTCTTTGCCTTGACTGGGCGATTGGGAGCACGTCCCAAGCGGCCTGGAGGCCGATTGGTTGAGTCACTCTCGGACTCAGAATATGAGAAGGCCGTAGCAGACTCATAATCTGCATCACTTTCATCTGATGCACTGGACGTGGAGCTATATTCATCAGTCTGAGAAACATTCAGACTATGACAACCTTTTCGAGGCTTAGGTGTGGGAGGACCTGAGGCCGTATTATTCCTAATGTTCTCCATATCAATTGCACTATTCAAAAACAGGAGAATAGAATTAACAATCTCCCATGTAGTCCAGAATTCCACAGGGATCTCAGTCCCTTTCTTAGATACCTTATAGACATTTTTCCTAACTTGTCTCCAAATCCTGCTTTTTAGAGTTCCTTCGTCTGGGAACCATGGGTTAACCTCATAAACTACTTTAAGGCAGGACCGGAGTTGGTCTCTGGAAACGTAGAGTTCCGGGTTTCCTATTCTGCGGGAGAGAGACTGAACGAAATCCACAAATGACTTGCCCTGTTCAGTCTGGCTCGAGAAAATACGAAAGATCTTGGGAAGGCCCAAAATCTGTCCCATCTTAGTGGGGGATTGCTGCTAGGATTCTAAACCGCAGCACACACAAAAAAAAATCCTGATCTCCCGCTCACCTTCTAAAGTGGGGCGCACCGAACGCTTATTCTTACCTTTAGTTGATAGTTCGTGCCGACCCAGGGACGCCAGCTGTAAGAGAACACTCAACCCGGAGATTCTTCTTCCAGCTATTTATTAAGAAACCTTCTCATGCAAACAGGAAAAAGGACGAACGAAGCATGGGCTAAGGACGAACTAAGGAAAAGGAACCAGGGGGGGGCCCTAGCTAGGCAGCTTCCCTCCTTATATACCTCTCGCTGCTTGTTTTCGCCCACGTGTCTGCATCTGATAGGTTAGTTACAGCTTATGGGCGTGGCAAGACATCCTGTTCCTTATTAGGAATGGTTTTCGAAGCACACAGGTGTTGTTTACCAAGAAAGGTGCAATTTACAAGCACAGTGCAACTGTTGTTGCAAAGCACGGTCCCGTGGAGGCTCTCCACAACAATGATTTTCACTTTCTAAATAATTATTGATTCCTGAAAATTAGTATCTACAACAGTAGATTAAAACTATGAATTTAACAACTATGCATTTATTATGGCTAATCTAATATTTCAGATATTTTCATGGTTCTTTGCTTTAAAATCCAGCAAACTAGATTTACCTGAAAGAAAAAAAGAATGAATTAATGTTTCCTCCCAAAATGTATTGTGTTTCAATTTTGAAATAGAGAAGGTGATTGTCATAGTTTTAACATAAGTATAATGAACTCTCTGATTCTAACTATAATGTTAGAAATTACCTGTAATCATAGATAGTACAGGGCTGAGGGTGCATGCTTTAAGGGCAGGACCTGTTTCCCTCCCAATTGCCAAATGACTTACCCTGCTCCACTCCACCAAATGCAGTACCTGTATACCACCGTATCTTGGTCTCTATCAATGAGCTGCCCAGCTCAAGTTGGATGAAATCATTTGGTGTTAGCCCCAGACCACAGGAACAAAATAGGGAGCTTCCAACAATTAAACAACAAATTAGAAAATGCTAAATTCGGAAATCCTTTTGGAGAGAACCATTTACACTAAAGGGAAATCAGTAAGTTAACTGAATTGCGTTTAGTCAGTCATCCATTACTGGCTGAGAGTCATCAGAAGTCAACTGCAGATCCTTTGGGAACAGTTTGAGAGGTAGCCCTGCAAGAAAAATTGGAAAATGCCATTCTTCATTTTAAATACAGCTATTTATAATAAAGGAAGATAAGGGGTAAACTGAAACTGTAGATAAAGTTCCCAAATTCTTTGTTTTAATTTAAATCCATGAAACACATAAGTAATTTATTAACTCCAAGATGCAGGTGCTGACAAGCATAATTAATTTGTTAAATTTTGATTCTGGGTATAATTTTTTATTAAAATATACTTTTAAAATGACATTGTACTAGGAAGAAAAATAGTGAGAATAATTTAAACTTAAAGTTTTTACTTAAATTTTCTTTGACAGATATCTCACTCTTTCTCTGCCACCTTTCCTCAAAACACTACCCTTTTCATATTTCATTTTTTATGTAATATTCTCTGAAATAATTAGTGTCTGTCTAACACATGGGTGATAACATATCACAATGTAGCTTGTCAAGTGCCAAATAATTCTTTGAATCATCCAAGCATTAGAAGGAAATAAAATCATTCATCTAGATATAATTTTATAAAAACTGAACCTCAGAATTCTCATAACAAATTTGCAATGTTAATGGAGGTCATTTATAAAGACACTACCTAATAGCTAATTTTTTTAATCAAAGAATATTATATATATTATTTTGAGGTAGAACAAGTATTCAACAAGAGAAGAGAAACCAATTTTTGTGTTAACACAAGGTTTTAGCTTTTGTCATTAACATATACTTTATTATTCTGCAATAAGTTATAGTTGTTATTTATATTCTATATTTAGTCTTTCTATTTGAAAAGTTCTAATTTCACAGCAAAATTTTGCAGGAAGTCACTAATAACATCATATATTACCCTGATATGGAATGTCAGTGGTTGGGGGAATTTGCACATTTAGGGATATAAGGGTCTTATCTGCTAGTTTATATTTTATGTCAAAATATAAAATTAATGGTGCTGGAGGGAAAAACGTTAGCAATGTTTACATTTTATGTAATTTTTGTTAGAAGAGATACAATTTTAAAAGGTTCTAAAGTGATGTTATGACTTGTGAGTCAGAGTCATGGACTTTTGGTTGATAGATGGTTAACAGTAACAGATTTAGTAATTTTTTTCTGAATATGTTGGCTAAAGTCAGTAGTACTCCAGGCTTATTCTTGATTCTCTGCTCAGGGATCACTCCTTGTAGTTCTTGAGGAAACAATTTCAGTGCCAGAAATAGAATTAGTATTACCTCTGCGAATGGTAAGTGCATTGCACCTTCTACTAACTCTCAGACCCTTGAACACTTTATTAAAGCAGATAAAATTTTAATTTTTCTTTATTTCCATCTCAGCTGGTAGTCTTTTTTTTTTCATTTCTGCCTCTGTGCCCAGTGATCACTCTTGATAGTCTCAAGTTTTCCAGAAAAGCTGGTTTGGCTATGTAAAAAGTGATTTATCTGCTACACTATTTATGTGGCCCCATAAAGCAAATTATATTTTGTGTAAAATGTCATATGAAAAAACTTATTTCTGTAGTTACCAGAAGTAATATACCATGACTGTTATTATAATGTAACTTAATATTTTTAAAGATCAATTTTTTTCTAAAAAACACTGAATTTTAGCCGTTCTGCCATAAAATTCATAGTTAACTTTCATTGTACAGATTCTAAAATAACTTTATAGAGTATACTAAATTTCATATAAATTTACATATAGTTTTTGTTAATATTTTTCACATGGAAGCATATATAAAATGGTGTGCATATTTATCTGAATGTTTAAAGAAAAGTAATATTTATCATTTTCCTTCAATATAGCAATTACCTATAGTTGATACAGACTCTTTAGAGAGACAAACATCAGTGAATACAGGTAAAAAGGAAGAATATATTTTAAAGAGTAATATGATTATTAGCTGCCATGTAAAATAAAATTAATGAATGATAACATTTCTCAGTGGTAATTATTGGTAAGACACGAGATTATATATTACCCGTAACCACAAATAATAAATAATAATTATTACATCTTTCTTGCAACTGAGGAAATTGAGGCATAGAAGGCTTAAATCAAAGAGATAATTCTAAACATGAATTCAAATGAAATTATTTTAAAGACAGACTATATGCTAAGGCAGAAACATAGCATTCAGCAGTCTTGAATCATTTCACTCACTATTTTTATCTGCATAATTGAGCAACTTTATCTCTTTGCTAAATATAACATAATAGATCGACGATTCTGAATGCAGAAAGTTCTCTTTAAAAATGAACTTACTGGAAGAGATGAGAGATAGTAGAATGGGTAGGGAGCTTGCCTTACATGTGGCCAACCTGGATTCAATCCCAGCCTCCCATATAATTCAATACACAGCCTCCCCGAGCCTGTGAAAAGTGATTCCTGACTGCAGAGCCAGGAATAATCACTGAAAGCCACCAAGTGTAGACTCTCACCTCAAAAAAAATAAAATCACTATAGATTCATTCTGTTGCTCGCAATATTGCTTAAAGTGATGAAATACAGAATTCCATAACTCTGAAGTTAGCAACTCCTGCTATTTGTGAAATGTGCAGAAAATTATTACTAACTCAAATAGACTTTGTCATTTGCAAAATAAAATAAATACAAAATTATTGTGTTGGGGTCTCAGCAGCCAGCCTGAGACCCTGGCCAAATCCCCTGCCCCTAGAAAGAGGAGCTGGCTCTATTCACAGGGGACCAGGTCCCTGTGCTAGCACTCCACCCTGAAAGGCGCTCTGGTTGAGGAGTTAACGGGATGAGGAACCTGACAGTCATCACTTGTCTGAGCTAACACACCCGGCCTTGAGAGCAGAAAATATAAATCATTAGCTAACATCTGTAATGAGCTCGACGATGTGTACGAAACGGATGTGACAACCAGGTGTGCGCGATATGCATGTAGACTGCCCTGAAGTTCATGTATAAATATCCTGTGTGAGAGCTAATGAGAGCTACTTGACCTTCAGCTCTCGCCCCTCTGCCTTGTTCTTTCTCGTGGCAGCGGTGGGGAGTCCGAGGTGCACAGAGGGGACTTACTCCTAGAGGGAGTAAGTCCGGCTGCTTGGGGGATCATATTCGAGTTTGCCAGGGTTGACTGGCCAGGACCCTGACATTATTAGTGCTCAAATAAAATGGTCTTCTGTCTGTCATAATTTTTGTTCAGTATAGCTTAAATATCGAATATGCCATGGGTAGCTTGCCAGGCTCTGCCGTGAGGGCAAGATGCTCTCAATGGCTTGCCAGGCTTTCCTAGAGGGGTGGAGGAATAGAACTGGGGTTGGCCGCGTGCAAGGCCAACACCCTACCCGCTGTGTTGTTCTCACAATGGAGACAGTGCTGGTGCCAGCTCAAGCAAATCGATAAGCAATGGGGTGATACAGTGATGATACAGTGATGATAGCTTAAATAAGAAATTACCACCATAAATCATTTCATCATTTATAATTAGGAAAGTTTTACTTTGATTAATTGCACAAAAATATATATTTGTAGATAAATACAAGATCAGGACTACATAAGATAGCCTATATTTCTAATTTGTAAAAGATTCCCTTTACAGTTTAATGCTGAAAGAGTGGTGAAATCATACTGTTAGATTTTTTTGAGGTTAATCTACAGGCTATATTTAAGTGTATGAATAATGATTTAGACAATTCAATTCATATCTTTTTTCAGGAAATATGTTATTAATATATGTGTGTCTATTTATCAATTTCCCCAATTTAATGATCTGCTGATTAGCCCAGATGAAATAGATAACATGAACATTTTTAAAAAAAAATAATAAATGTGGTCCCTTTGAAAAAGACATTTTAAAGATTTAAGATTAATTTGCTTGTACTTAAATTTTGACCATATATTTACATCTCACATATATACAAAATTGAAGTTGTTTTCTCTAACATTGCACAAAAGCTTTTGAATAATGTTTGACCCAATGTCTTGATCATGCAAGCAATATATGACTGTAAAAGATCTCTTAGTGCAACATGAAATACACTTTTCTTTCACCTATTCCTTTTCTAATTACTCATTAGTTAATCAAAACCTCCACTGACCTACTTACTTAGAATGCCTCTTCATTAACATGACATCAGTTGACCCTATCTCCTGCTTATTAAGTGTAAACTGCTTGTAGTTATTGACTCCTCTTACCAACTCATATACATGTGTGTTCTTTATTACAATCTTATGATCAAAAATAGCTTAGATGCTTTTACTGTTTAAGACAAGCGGTCTCTATTCCGAAGTTCCACTGCTTATCCTACTCTTCTGCTAATAACTATAGAAGCCTGACTAAGATAATCATGTCTCTTTCCTGTCCTTCATGTTCACCTTATTGATAGCTGTTTTATTATAATTAAAATATTAATGAAGTATACACATTTTGCTCATATTTCTGTACTTACTTTTCAATTCTCTCTGGTTGCTGATACTCTAATTAGCCTTATTTTTCAAATATATTTTCATATATATTAATATATAATTGTTGGAGTAAAATATTTTTAAAATATATCACACACTCATAAAGTATGCATGAAGCATTTATGTTTAGAGTAGAAACAATCAAGAGAAAGCAATATAAAACAAAATAAAATAAGTGCAACAAAATATAATTCAAAATAACATCTTTGAAGTAAGGTTGGTAGATAATGTGATATTGAAAAAGTTATTAAATTATTGCAGAAAATATCCAGAATACAAACAGTAGAAACAATTATATAAATGTTTTTATATTTTAAATAAAAAGTAACTTTTCTCTTTGAATTCCAAGCAAAGATATCAAGTCAAATATAAAGGATAGAAAATCAAATCATTGTCAGAATTTTTGACAGAATTATTTTATGTCAGAAGAGAATAGAGTAACTTTTGAAAGATATTTAAGAAAAAGAGATGTGAGAATAATTGAAATTTATCTATAATATGAAAGCTTCAGACAAAAGCTAGTAAAAAATTTTAAATCTTATAGAAATTCAAGATGTCAAAGAATATTGAACTCTTTTAAAGTGGAATATGTTTTATATAAACAGAAAGACTCAAGAGATAACAACATAAACTTTATGGTGAAAAATAAAAATATGCCTTTACTTACAAGAATACCCAAAATATCTTCCTTCCTTAATGTTTCAAATAGACTTAACTGTAAGAATAGTCTCAACTGTATAAATGATAGAAACAAAGTGTTTGTCCTTTTTATAACGTTCAAAAAATTTTATTCTAAAACGAAAAGAATACCGTAATTGAACTACAAATGCATCTATTAAATAATATAAATCGGGCTATTTTTCCATATTTTAGAATAATACAGCATATATATGTGTGTATATATATATATATACATTATCCTCACTCAAAATGCAATTATTCAATATTGTCTAGAGTTCTTTTGTTTATTTGTTCTGGGGGCCATACTTGGTGGTGCTCAGGACTTATTCTGGCTCTGTGCTCCAGGATCACTTTGGTGGTTCTCAAGGGTCCATATGAGGTGCCAGGGATCAGATCCAATTATGCTAAGCAAAGCACTCACCCTCCCCATTGTACTAATACTCTGGTCTCCTGTGTCCAGAATTATTATATGATTAAGTATTAAAGAGTATAACAAATATCATCTAACAAGTATCGTCTAACAAAACCTAGGTTTCAATATTTACTCACTAGTCAATATGTTTGGAAAAGTGAAAAACACTTGTAAATTTGATTTTAGGTGTAAACCAAACCTTGCTGTTCTCAGTTGTTATTCCTGACTTTGTACTCAGGATTGACCTCTGGTGTTTCTCAGGGGATGATGTGTAGTGTCTGAAAAACCAGGGTTCCCTGATTTTTTCAACTCTCTGTCTGACTCCCAATTTTTAACATGCAAATTTGTTTTGGTTAATTGATTCCTGTCTATGTTGCATTGGATTTTAAAAATTTCAAATGGCATTCATAATGTATATGGAAACAAAATTTAGTGTCTTAGTTCAGAAAGAAAAAGGTTATTGTTTTATTAAAATTTAATAGCAATGATAAACATAATGTCCTGTATGATAAACATATTATATTGTGTTTATATTATACCTATATTTTATCTATATAGAATACATATAAAATATATATAGACTATATCTATATTCTAATATCTATATTCACCTGGAAGACAAAGTTATTTTAGCATATACAAGCATATTTTTGAAAGGATGGGGGTACTGAGCGACATGCACTGGTGCTCAGAATTTACTCTTGGCTCTGTGATCAGGGATCACTCTTGGCAGTGCTCAAACACAGTTCTGCTGTGTGTTATGAAAGTGCTTTAACTATCTTTGGGCTCTGATTGTTTATTACAATATCTCATTTTAATTTGGAATTGAAATTCATACTGTAATTTAAACTAATTCAGAAAAATCATTCTTAACAGTTATTTTATTATTTGAAAATAATAATATATATTACCTGCAATACTTGGGTTTCATGGAGACTACATATTAGGTCTATAGAGTCAGAGTGAACGGGGAAGAATCTTGGTTGATATTCCAGTGTGCAAGTCCTGAAGGTCTGGGTCTTGGGGGTCTTCCTATAGACTAGAAGTGATTTGTCTGGGCAGAGGTACATGGGCATGCACACTACTTTTGCCGTTTAGTAAAATGAATCTTTTGTATTTCCTCGCATGGTTTTGGTGACAAAGTTACGGACCCTTGCATCTTCACTACTTCTAAGATGTCCATGAAACTACATCCACAGTAAACAATAGGTGTATTCTTTTCACCCATAGTGCCAGTCTTCCTCTTTCTGTTCAATTCATCTCTGCATTCAAAAGTCAAGAGATATTTCTTTCTTTTTTGTTTTTTGGGTCACACCCAGCGATGCTTAGGGGTTACTTCTGACTTTGCACTCAGGAATCACTCCTGGCAGTGCTTGGGGGACCATATGGGATGCTGCGGATCAAACCCGGGTCGGCCAAGTGCAAGGCAAACGCCTTACCCGCTGTGCTATCACTCCGGCCCCAAGAGATATTTCTTAATTAAATATTATTCGTTCCCTCATTATGTACCTCTATATAACAAAGCACTGTAGCACTGTTGTCCCATTGTTCATCAATTTTTTCGAGTGGGCAGCAGTAATGTCTCCATTGTGAGACTTGTTACTATTTTTGACATATTGAATATGCCACGAGTAGCTTTCCAGGCTTTTCCATGGGGACGTGATACTCTCAGTAGTTTGCTGGCCTCTCCGGGAAGGACGGAGGAATCAAACCCAGGCCAGCTGCATGCAAGGCAAATGCCCTACCCGCTGTGCTATCAGTTCAGTTTTATATAGCACAAATGAATGAAATAACCAAATGATTTTCCTTCTTCCTCTCACCTATTTCATGTAAGATAATACACTATATTTTAATTCAAGTTGCAGCAAATTGCAAGATGTCATACTTTCTCTTTGCTGTATAGTATTCCATTTCTTTTAATATCTTTTAAATTAAATTCTGTGATCAATTTCTTTTATCATTCATCTGTTATTGAGCATTTGGGTTATTTCCACATCCTGGTTATAGCACGAAACATAACAATGAATATAAGTAATCAACCATATTTCCCAATTAAAATTTTTGTATCCCTGGGTGCATGGTTTTAGCAGCATAAAGTTATATTTTCTATCCTAATCCAGCCAGTCCAAAAATTCTATATGAAGTATTAACTCTATGGAAGACCATTCTTCAATACCATGTTTCTCTAGAACAAATTATGGTTTTCTCTAAGTAGATAGAATAGAGTACCGAGAACAGATGACTGGTTAAAAAAAAATACTTTGGTACATCTACACAATGGAATACTTGCAACAGTTAGAAAAGATAAGTCATAAAATTTGCATACAAGTGGATCAATATGGAATGTATCATGCTAAGTAAATGAGATAGAAAGAGAGGGACAGACAGAAAAATTACACTCATCTGTGGAATATAAAGAAATAGAATGGGGTACTAACACCCAAGAATAGTCGAGATAAGTACCAGGAGGTTTGCTTCATGGCTGGGAAGCCTACTGCATGTGTTGGGTAAAAGGGCAGCCCAAATAGAGAAGGCAACACCAAGTAAAGGGGGTCTGGAGGATCTGCTCGGGATGAGAGATGCGTGCTGAAAGTAGACTATAGACCGAACATGAAGGCCACTTAATACCTCTATTGCAAACCACAACACCCAAAAGGAGAGAGAGAGAATAAAAGGAATGCCCTGCCACAGAGGCGGGGTGGGGGTGTATGGGGTGGGGATGGTGGGAGAGATACTGGGATCATTGGTGATGGAGAATGGGCACTGGTGGAGGGGTGGGTACATTCATTGTACAACTGAAATGCAGGCACGAAAGTTTGTAAATATGAAACTGCACCTCATGGTCTTTCACTAATAATTTTTTTAAAAATAACAAATAATTAAGCTAAATAAGAATTCTTATCTCTTAGGTACACCTCAACATCCAGGAAATGAGGTTTGCAAGATTTTGTGGTAACCAGAGTGAAAACAACCAAAAATCCTATAGGAAGTATTTACTCTATAGAAGACCATTCTTGAATACCATGCTCCTCTACAAAGGATTATGGTTTTCTCTAAGTAGACAGAATAGAAGCATAGTTTTGCTAAGAAAATCCACTAAATAAAATAGTAAATGATGTAAAAAAATTATATTAGGGGGCCAATGCTACAGCAGGTTGGAGATTTGCCTTGCAAGCAGTCAACCTGGGTTTAATTGCCAGCATCCCATGTGGTTCCCCATGCACCACCAGGAGTAACCTCTGGGCATCACTGGCTGTGACTCAAAAACCAAAACCAAAAAAAAAATACATGAACTCATCATAACTACCAATAAAGATGGAAGATTATATTTTCATAGTATCATTGGATGTTAGATATAGCACTGTGGAAGATCATGGAACTTCACATATATATACACACACTTCATACATATACACACATATATATATACACATACATTATATATACACACACCATATACATATATATGGTGTGTATATATATGTACACCATCTAGTTTATAATAAGATCAGAACCAGATATTAGTTTATGGTGTAACCATACCACATTTAATGAAATAAGCACCAAAAAAATGAAGTAAAATACAGATAAATACTTGCAAAACTTACGTAACCTTGACATTATATAAAATATAATAATTTGTCACTCTTGCCTTATAGTTCTCAGTTATAATAAAACCAAAAAATTTGGTAAAATATTTGGAGGTATCCACTTATTTTCACTCGTGAAATTATGGCAATATATACTGGAATAGTTTCATAAAAATATGCTGCAACAAACTTTCTGGACTCAATTACAATCCTCTGTACCTACAGGTTTTGTCCATAGGAGAAACATATATATATATAGATAGATAGATAGATAGATAGATAGATAGATAAATAGATAGATATATACATATATATACACTTATATATATTTAAATAAAATAAGCTTCTTAAAGAATTTATAAGACAAAGTTCCACATAGACTTTAGTAATACAGTTTACATTATCAATTTTATATTCATGTGTATACAAATGTTATAGAAGTTTCTATGTTTAAAATTACCACAGCAAAAAGCAGGAATTCATACTGGTCCATGTTTTAAAAACTCATACAAATTTGAAGAAAATTGCAGGCACCTGGATTTTTCAATCAGGGGATTAACAAAAATTAAATTGACATAGTTGGAATAATAAAAAATCTTAATGTGCTAGTCTGAGAGGCAGGTAATAGGAGTCAGATGAAGGAACGCCTGAGTTTAGCTCTTTCATTCACCGTGGTCATTCTGAAGAGAGTTGTGACTTGCATCATAGTACTGCATATGATTTTAGACAGAAAAGATACGGAGAACCATAAATATTTGTATTTGTAAGCCTCTACCTACAATTATTTACATATGGCATGTTTAGTGACCTCTCCTGTTATTTGCACAGAGTGATTGTAAAGCAATTACTTTCATTTGTACTAAAAGTTCTGAAATGATTTTTACATAAGCTAGAGAATTATCTTCCCAGGCACTGGGGACTATCATTAGTTTCAATAGTTTTAAAGAACTTTTTTTTTCTTTTTACCATTTTTACAAATGTCAAAAAAAAGGTGTTTCAGCTTTTCCCCATCAAGTAAGTACTCAACACATTGTCATTACAACTAGTGACACTGTGAATACTTGAAGAACAAGGCTGCATACAAATAACATTTAATGATTCACATTTATTAAAATGATTCTATCATCTCTTTATTCTTTATTTTACCAGAAAACTCTTTATGCTGTTCAGAAAAAAAAATTATGACAGAGTAGATAATTGCAAAAATATGTCACTGTTCCAGAAAGCTACTTCTTTCATTCTTTCAGTTTAAGAGAAAAACTCCCCTTCTAGAAAACAAAACTAGCATTTACTGTTTTTTTTTCCTACCTTAGAATATTGTCATACCTTCAGGAGTAATGCTGAATGCAGAGTCAGAAGTAACCCTTGAGCAACATTGAATGTGGGATCCTCTCCTCCCCCTGCAAAAAAAAAAAAAAAAAGAAAAGGAAAAAAATGAATATTAGTGAAACTTGTGTTTATGACTTCAAAAGAAGTTAAGAATTTATATCAGGGGACTATGTCAATAGCACAAAAGTCTGGAGCATGTCAGAATGCATAAGAACCAGAGTTGATACTCAATACTGTATGGTCACCTGAGCACCAACAGCAGCAATTCTGAACACCAAGTTAGCAATAGCCTCTGAGTATTGCAGTGTAGAGCACTACCAACAAAACTCAAAACTAATAATAAGAAGAGCTTATCTCAAGACAAAGTTTACAGATATTGTGGCCATATGTGACTGGTTTTGTGCAAGCTATGATGCTTCTCCATGTCCTCAGTCCCATCACCTCTCAAGCAGTACTCAGGAGCCCCAAAGTCATTCCTAATGATGTTTGGCCAACCAGGTAAGACAGTTAAAAGTAAAGACTTTGGAATGTTATATGCTCTGGCCTGGCAGTATCACAGAAAAATCAGCATCACCTTTGTGTTGCTGGAGTTAAGTGTGGCATGACATGATGTAGTGGGGGTCTAACCAGGTGGTTCCATGGCCCTAATCCCTGTGCTATGTTTTCTGTCCATCATTATCACTGGATCACTGGATCACTGTTATACTGTTGTTCATCGATTTGCTCAAGCGGGCACCAGTAATGTCTCCATTCATCCCTGTCACATGCAAGTGCGGCCTGATGGCAATTTGGGGGCTCTTTCAGGGTGGGGGAAGGAGGACTGTCATTTGTCACAGTTTTGGGCATATCAAGTACACCACAGGTAGCTTGCCAGGCTCTACCATACGGGCAGCATACTCTTAGTAGCTTGCCAGGCTCTCTGAGAGGGATGGAGGAAATACTGCTTCACTTTCTTCCAGGAGCTTTGTTTTATAGTCTTTGGATCTTGGCCATTGATGAGATTACATGGCACCAGGAATGGTTGTGGGTGTGACTGCCAGGCTACTGGAGAAACGGGGATCTGGGTGGAGGTGGCTCAGTCCAGATCCAAGCAGGCTTGGAAATCTCAGCCATGGGTCCCGCATACCTGAGTTCTTCTGTTTTTTCCTTCATGGGTGAGGCTCATCCAAGAGTGCGGAGAGTGGCCTTGAGCATGATTGTGGCTGCGTTCTGGAGGTTTTCAGCTGCTGAGGCTCTGCTTGGGGCAGGGAGTGAAACTTAACCTGCCCTCTCCAAGGGGCCCTGGTGAAGAAAGCCTGGTGCGGGGGCAGGAGCTTCTGCTGCCATCACTATATGCTCTTCTTATTTAATTGATTCTTCTCTCTTGGTTGCTGTTTTTAATTTTTTGCAGGGATCCGGAATCAACACTGCCCAGGAATTACTCCTGGCTGTGAACTTCAGGATTACTCCCAGTGATACTTTAGGGACGATATGTGGTACTGTCATTGATTTCCAAATAAAGCTTTCACAAAAGTATTAGTTGACTCTTAAAATTCCTGAACTCAATAACTCCAATAAAGATAATAATGTATTTGTCTTGAAAAAAACTGGCTTAAAATATTGGACCATTTCAAACTACCATTAATCAGATATTAAGAGTAATAACTAGTTTTTAGTTATGGGAGAAAGATTGCATGCATTGCCCTTGCACCTTCTTAAAGCTGTGACTCCTTGCGAGGCTGCCAGCTAAGTGAGTTCAGTGAAAACGGTAACACTAAATTCAAAATTAAATGGAATTTCTCAGAACTGAAGAACAAACATATAGACCACAAAAGCAACAAAATTCTGCTTAGTTTGAATTTGCCTACTGTGTGTGAAGATAGAAGCAAATCTGAATTAAAAAAATATATCACTGTATCACTGTATCACTGCCATCCCCTTGTTCTTTGATTTACTTGAGCGGACACCAGTAACGTCTCTATTCCTCCTGGCCCTGAGATTTTAGCAGCCTCTCCTTACTCGTATTTCCCAACTATTGGAGGCTCTTTCAGGGTCAGTGGAATGAGACCTATCATTACTGTTTTTTGCATATTGAATATGCCACAAGTAGCTTGCTAGGCAGTGCCCATGCGGGCGGAATACTCTCCATAGCTTGCCAAGCTGTCCAAGAGGTATGTGTGTGTATATATACATATGTATGCAAAAATATATATGACATAGAAGTTTCTTACAATATTGTATGCATAAAATGATTTGCAAGAGTAATCAGTAAAGGACCGTTCATTATCGTTATTTTAGAATTTTTAGTAAGTTAAAATAATTTAATTGAAATTTAAAAGAAATAATTGTTATTATTTATTCAAATAATAATTCTCTTAAAATTATATTTAAAGATTAAAACTGCCAGTCCCACAGATAATAAGTGTGTCTGAAAAATTAAAACTCAAGTAAATTGTCACACTTTAAAATTTAATATCTACATTCAAGACTTGCTCAAATGAATTGAGAATGAGATATTGTGCTATTCTTTGGACAGATAGAGGGATTTCAACTTACTAAAAGATTTTTCAAAACACATATTCTGATTATGGAAAAACACATTTGAACTCTGTTCTATAGCTTTATGAAGAAATCTGCAGATTAAAGCAAAACATTCTAGCGATGGAAAGGTATTTCAGTGGGTAGAAAATGTTTTCATCCAGACATGTAAATAAAGGTTCATTTTAAAAATCTCTCATATTGTAATTTGATAATTGCTATCTGATAATACTGTTGCACTTGACTTATCTGAAGTGGGAAGATGAGAGCAGTAGCCTTGAGAAGGTACTGATTTCTTTTCTACTACCTTGTTCACTCGAAGTGACCCTGTAGGTTTCAGACTGATGAAAGGCTGCTATGACCTCACATTGGACCATTTCCATATGTCTATAGTCAAGCTCTATCCAACTTACACTTGGCCTTCTTGGTGTAGGAAAGGTCCCTGCCACCCACTTTCTCGGTGAGACATGAAACTCATCTGGGATGAGGAATGGGAAATAAGTCTGAATTTCTACCCAGGTTCTTTATAGGGTGTCACTATCCCTTATAGGAAATATTCCTGGAGAAAATGAAAATGAAAAAAATAAGAGGTTATGAGGAAAAAGAGAGAGAGGTGGGGAGAGGGAGAGGGAAAGAGAGAGAAAGAGAGAGAGATAAAGGGGAAGAGACATCCAATAGTGAATGAAGGCTTCTCTGAAGGGGATAGAGTCTAGAGCACACATTTCGGACTGAAATAAAGGTTACCACCTTCCCTCTCCCCAAGAATGGGGAAGTGACTCTTGTTTTTGCATAGTTGGTTTCATGGGTTTTCTCCCAAACTGTTCCAGCTCAGGCTTACTACCAAGATGAGTCTCTTGTCAAGAATTTGTCAAATGCTAAGGGCTTGAACATTTGTCCTTCACCTTCATGCTTTTACCACAGACTTTGCTTTCTGCTGGAGCTCTTCCTCTCTTGATAAAGTCCAGCCTTCTCTGTCCAACACTGGTGTCAAGCACAGTGTTATCAAGCCTCAGTTCAGTGTCTACAAAGTAGGTCTAGCCTTAATGCATTTGGCTATTTTAAGGATAATGACAAAGTAATTTGTTAGACTCACATCTTGCTTTTATTACTTTCAGAGAACTCATTTCTAGGACATCCCTTAACTGTCTGCTTCGCTTCTCTGTATCTGATCTAGTTAAGTGTTCTCTGTCTTTCAAAAATGAAGAACTAAGAATTTTCCTTTTCTTACATGCATTCTAGTTCAGATAAGGTCTGAAGATGATCTTTAAGAGTGAGAATCTGAGACGGTATCATCAGTCTTTCAATTGGGAAACTAGACACCTGGGTGAGGCTAATAGGTATTAATATAAAATCTCTTTTCCTAGAACATCCTTAAAATATTTGAAAACAAGAGGAATGGCAATTTTGGTTTTATTTTTCCTAAATTTCTGCACCATGATATATTTGGGTGTATAGGGCCATGCCTGGCAGTGTTCAGGTCTTACAATAGGATGTATGCTCAGTGATCTGTTCTGTCAAAGCTTGGGGGAATATATGGGGCACTGGAGATCAAACCTCTATCAGCTGTGTTCAAGGAAAGCACAAGCATATTCTATACTACATGTCTGACATTGAATTTTAATTTTGTTTTAATGTTACTTATTTGGACTAATTGTTTTGATAATCATTGGAGGTAAGGACTGCACTGCCTTTTGTAATGTATACTTTTTATTAAATCCTTGAGCTCTCTACATGGAAAGATTTATTGTGTTAGTAATAATAATGTCCTTTGCTCCTTCCTAGTTAGAGTTGTGACTACCAAATGAGTCCAGACATTGTGGAATACTTCCAGGAGTAGGGAGGAATTAGAGGGTTCTAGCAAAATAGTGTTCAGAATCTTATTTAAAAATTTAATAGATTTCCTACTACCAATATCTCAAATATTGGTGATGGGAAATGCACACTCGTGGAGAGGTGGGTGTTGGAACTTTGTATGACTGAAACCTGGTCATGAAATCTTTGCAAATATATCTCATGGTGATTCAATTAAAAAATAAATTAAAATACAAGAAGAAGGAAGAAGTGGGAGAAGGTTGAGGAATGAGTTCCGTTAAAAGGGGAAGCTGATAAGAATTGATAATATTTCTATACTGCTTATTTTTTGTATATCAATGGATAAAGTAGAGAACATTACTGAGGCAAATATGCAGAAAAGGAAAATAATGGAATTGTAACTGCCTCCAATTCCTTTTGCTCCTGAGGAAATGACAAACTTCTTTTTCAAAAATTGAATAGTCATTAAGTATAATATTTGAATGGAATAAAAGAAATAAATATCTGCAGACTGCCCTTGATAAAATTTAACATGAATTTTGAAAGAAGCTGGAAAGTAAGACAATCACTCTTGAGTGGAGAAGTTCCATGCTTTCCCCGATTATGAGATGATGATGAAAATAAACCCTCCAAAAGGATGTTGGCAGAGATATTTTTAAATAGAAATGAATAACCACATTTTTAAATAATTGTGACGGAGCTAGAGTGACAATACAGGAAATAAGGCACTTGATTTACACATGGCCAACCCAGGTTCAATACCTGGCTAAATACAGCGCTAGGAGTAAGCCCTGAGCACAGCCAACTTTGGCCCAAACACCAAAAACAGAAAAATGAAGTAAGTATAAGGTAGTATCCCATAAATAATTTTTGTAAGATATTTGTGCTTTGACAGAGATGATGGTACAGTTACAGATATGTAAAGTGTAAAGCTGTATTCCTAAAACACATTTATGTGATTTAATTTTATCTTGATAAAATATATATTGAAACTTTTATTAATGTCCTTTATTAAATAAGTAATAAAATTGGATACCAAAATTGCAGTAGGAAAAAAAAAATGGAGTCGAGTGGCCAGAGAAAGTGTTGGGGCAAAGACGTTTGCCTTGCAGGTGCCTGGTTCCTCCCCTCACCACATATGGTTCCCTGAAGAGTTAATCCTCAGCACAGACCCAGTAGAAATCCTCGGGTACAGTTAGATGTATACCCACTCCCCCGATGAAGTCTACTAAGACTAATAGGATTATACTTTTACAAATCTGTTTTATGTCAGATTATTTGAAGAATTCTATGCTATAAATCCCAAATGAACAAATTCTAGCAGGAATGAGAATTAAGAACAGTAAGATTTTGTGTGTGTGTGTGTTTGTGTGTGTGTGTGTGTGTGTGTGTGCGCGCGCGCGCGCGCGCGTGCGCACCACCCAAGGTGATACTCAGAGCTTATTACTGGTTCTGGGCTCAAAGATCACTCTGGGCAGGTGCTGAGATCAAATCTTGTTGGCTGTGTGCAAGCTAAGTGTCCTTCCCTCTGTACTAACCTCCAGCACTCACTTTAATTTTAACAAATATGAATTGTGTCCATGTTAAGAAAAAAAAAGACAGCTACCTATTCTTTGAATTTTTTTCAGCTTACAGCTACTTTTCTGAGGTGGCAGTGGGGGAGGGGGCATGAGAGGGAGAGTTCTTTGATAGTCCTTAAGATCCAAAGGTTGCTCCAAGCCATACAAGTTCCTTCATTGGTCTGATTTTTTTTTTTTATTTTATTGAATCGCCAAGTGGAAAGTTACAAAGTTCTCAGGCTTATATCTCAGTTATACAATGCTCAAACACCCATCCCTTCACCAGTGCCCATATCCCACCACCAATAAAAAACAAAAACAAAACAAAAGCAAAAACAAAAAACAAAAAAAAAACAGTACATCCCACACCTCACCCCCCACCCCTCCCCCCGTGCGTGAGTGATAATTTCACTTCCTTTTCTCTTTACCTTGATTACATTCCAGATTTCAACACACAACTCACTATTGTTGTTAGAGTTTCAAAACAGACTCACTATTTTTGTTGGAATTTATCCCCCAAGAATACAGCTCTATTGACAAGGAAATATTTGATAATAAGTTTTCCACTGATGAGAATGAAGAGATAAAATGTCGCACAGCCGCGGTAGCGGCCGCGCGGTTTACAATTTCTGTATTATAGTAATTAAGTCCGCGGAGATTTAAGTTGGAAAATGAATCATTTCCCTTCCTGGAACAGCATGTAGCAAAAGCTTGGGGTTCCAGCAAGTGATTGCAACCATGTATGGAGACTGTGAACTAAGGGTCTGATGTTTATATACTCTGTCCCTCTGGTGATTGTGAGAAGCAGGGCTACACTGGTGATGCCAGCTGTTAAAATCAGGGCCCCTCACCAGAAGGCGTGTTCTCTAACCTTTGAACTATCTCTTCAATCACACCCTGCTATAGGTGATTAAAAATTATATTCTAGAATTATTAGATACATTTTTGTATGTGTGCAAATATAAAGGTTGCAACTCTTTCTGTGTGTAAACAAAAATATCTTTCATTTTTTTTAAAAAAGAAGTGTAATTATTCGATTGCAATAATGTATCTATAATCACAAACGTTTGCCCTGTGGAAAGATTTAGTGTATATTCTTGGAAATTAATTAATATTCAAAATTTGTCATTCATTTATACTTCAAAAACAAATTATTTTAAATAGATTCTTGATCATAGCAAAGAAAAATATAAATAGATAGCAAGTTAACAACTAGAAGTAATATAAACATCATTAGAAAAAATTATCTAAAGTGGGGCTGGAGCAATAGCACAGCGGGTAGGGCATTTGCCTTGCACGCGGCTGACCCTGGTTCAATTTCCAGCATCCCATATGGTCCCCTGAGCACTGCCAGAAGTAATTCCTGAGTGCAGAGCCAGGAGTAACCCATGAGCATCGTCAGGTGTGGCCCAAAAAGAAAAAAAAAGATAAAAACATTTATCTAAAGCTTTTAACACTTGCATAGTAAATGAAAATTTACATCTGTCTGGACCAAAATTTCTGTAATTCCTTAAGAATGAGAATTATAAAGCAAAAAACAAAAGAATGAAATGTTTTAAAGAAATTTATGCCAATTTCTTGTGCATTTCAGTAATCAAATATATTAATACAATTTTACAAAAGGTTTTGAAGTAACTTCTAAGTGAAAAGTTATTTCTTTCAAAATTGCTGCAGTTGTCTTTGCATATTTTAAAATGTAGAGAAATTGCCAATGTTTCCATAAAATATATAAAATTATGTAATTGAGAGTGCAAACATATAAATTCAATTAAATTATCTGGAAAAAATGTCTATACCAAACTTATTACTTTGGTAATGCTAGTTCAAGACTTTCTGTGCAATATTTTCATAAATCTCAATAAAATTTCATATATATATATACATCAGCTGTTTTCAAAGTCATTGATAAAGATAAAAAAGTTAGGTTAGTAATTTTAGTTATTTATATAGGTAGTTTATAAATTTATTTGGTTTTGCTTCTTGAACAGTAAATAAAATTTAAATAAAAATTTAATGATGTTCTGAAAACATTTTAGAACATTTTTAGAGATAGAAGGACAGTGCAGGAGTTAAGGTGCATGCCCTGCCTGTGGCTCACCAGGTTTGATCATGGCATTACAGGATTTCCTGCACATTCTCTGGGGACCAGCCTGGAGGCCTCTGAGCACTGCCTGAATCACCCACCTAGTCCAGAGCATAGCAGAGACCA